>NC_040236.1:1290424-1590424 GCF_001444195.1 Xiphophorus couchianus | reverse complement strand
ATTCTAGGACCACAAGCAACTGTGTTTAATGTTTTACGACTGTACTTAAAAAAAAAAAAAAACTTAAGCTACTTCCCACTTACCTGCCTTAGGTGTTTATTTATTTTATTATGATTTATTTTTGTATATCTACATACTTTGCAACTATTTTAAGGACGGTATATGGTTTGCTTGAATTGATTTTTCACTGCATTACATTGTTGTCTTACCCACATGTGATCTTCTGTGTCCTCACTGCCACAGTGTCTGCAGAGTCTCCACTGACTCTACAGAAAAACAAACCGCATCTTTAAATCAATGTTATAAAATAATCTTAATGGTATTTTTTTGGGTTTTTTTTTTCTTTTAAATAATTCCATTTGTTAGTGTTCTTTTGAAAGTGGAACAATAATCCTCTGTGTAGATCTCAGTCGTCTAATCATCCCTTTTTGATAATGTCTGGTCTCATAAACAAATACAAGTAATAGAAACTGTACATCATATTGGCATATTAGGCAGGCGCACATGGTGTCTGTCTATTCATGAATTGAAACACACATGTATTTAAGGTATTTCTGGGATTTATGGTAAAAGAAAGCATCACTTAGTGTTTACCTTTTTATAATTTTCTCCAACTTAAGCCACTGAAAGTATAAAAATGGCATTCAGAAAATTTTAATATGTCTACATATATATGTGTATACATCTTGTGAAATTTGTCATTTTGTAAATGTTAATTTTATGAAAACACAGTAATGAATATAATGGTTCACATAATGCATCTCATTCCAGTTTTGTACTTTCACAAACTGCAAGTCCTTTTTCCTTATTAAGTTACATTAAAGCTACTCAAGAAAAGTGTAATTGTATCCTAGAACAATTTTAAGTTTGTTGATTATGTTTTTTGCCTCAACAGTTATTGGGCTGTGTTATGTGTAATTTATTTATTAGAGATCAAGGCCAGATGTATTGAAATGTTCTTCACTAATTGAATTTGACATAAACACTAACATGATTGTACTTCACACATCTGCAAAGTTCAATATTTTAATATTTCTAATTAGATAAAATAGCTGACCTAACACAATTTTTTTGTGCGTGCATGATTTTACACACAACATAGTATCCCACCCACATAGGAACTGAATAAAAAATATGTCAAAAGATACCTGATTCTGAGAGAAGTGTGGAAGACATGTTGAGTTTCATGGTATTAACAGCTTCTGCTGCTGATGGAAAGTTCAGGTCCTTGTTTTCCAGTATGCACTCTGCAAACTGTAAAGGCAAATATATTTTTTTCAAAAAAGAAAGAAGAGTAACAGCGGACTCATTACAAAGACAAAATATTTGTCAAAGTATTAGATTGTCATATAGAGGTCATGACATTTATGAATAATTTAACATTTTTGCTATACTTATTTCAGACTCTTTCCATTGTCATTAAAATAAATCAACCATGTAATAAAGCAATATAATTCATAAATTACATTATATTTCAGGCAGAAATGCACAGTTTAAGTTGTTAAGCCAAAGCTGTTCATCATCTTAAAAGTTCTACTCCTACAAAATAGCATTAGATTAATGGCAATGTGATTATTAGTAAACCACTTTCATATTAATCTTTTTTTCACAACATCAAAAACGTAAACAAGCATGTATACCAATATATTGATATATAATTCTATCTATCTTCAGACATAGATAGATATACATGTATGTGGAAAGAGACAGAACAGTACACATAAAGGTTATATAAATTGATTTGTAAACAGACAATGTTCTACATTACATAAGAAATATAAGTAATCATAGTCAAGTATATACAGTACAGACCAAAAGTTTGGACACACAGTTGTGTCCAAACTTTTGGTCTGTACTGTATATATATATATATATATACTGTATATAAAAACATAAAACCACGGCTGCCCAAATCACGGCAGAATTAAATGTGCACCTCAACTCTCCTGTTTCCACCAAAACTGTCCGTCAGGAGCACCACAGGGTCAATATACACGGCCGGGCTGCTATAGCCAAACCTTTGGTCACTCGTGCCAATGCCAAACGTCGGTTTCAATGGTGCAAGAAGCGCAAATCTTGGGCTGTGGACAATATGAAACATGTATTGTTCTCTGATGAGTCCACCTTTACTGTTTTCCCCACATCCGGGAGAGTTACAGTGTGGAGAAGCCCCAAAGAAGCGTACCACCCAGACTGTTGCATGCCCAGAGTGAAGCATGGGGGTGGATCAGTGATGGTTTGGGCTGCCATATCATGGCATTCCCTTGGCCCCATACTTGTGCTAGACGGTAGTCCACTGCCAAGGACTACCGAACCATTCTGGAGGACCATGTGCATCCATGTATATATATACACTGCTCAAAGAAATAAAGGGAACACTCAAATAACACATCCTAGATCTGAATGAAAGAAATATTCTCATTGAATACTTTGTTCTGTACAAAGTTCCATTTGCACAACAGCAGGTGAAATTGATTGTCAATCAGTGTTGCTTCCTAAGTGGACAGTTTGATTTCACAGAAGTTTGATTTACTTGGAGTTATATTGTGTTGTTTAAGTGTTCCCTTTATTTTTGAGCAGTATATATATACTGGTATATATATATATATATTTAAACAGCACTTACTTTAAGCGCAAACACACCACATGAAACCACATCTTGCTGGATGGCATGTTATACTGTTTCACATTTCCACATTGACACTTTCATCCCTTTGCTTCTCATAAATGTCCTTGTTGAGAGGATAAAATGTTAAATTAACATTCTAGTTATCCAATTATGACATTTTTTATTATAATAAACAATAATTGTTCTTGTTTTTCTCACCTTGTTACTTCCAAGCAGCTCTTCACATCTTTTTGGGACTCTCCAAGTGAGTTAAGGAAACCTATTGTTATGAATATTCTTTTGTTGAAATTAATGAAAAAAAGTGATTTAATTTTTATGTTAAACCAAAATAAAAATGGTTTGTGCATGCTTTACATTTAGCAAAGATGCATTGTCAGATTTATTTCCTTCAGTATCCTTGCAATAGCGATAATAAAGAAATAACATTTTCTACATAATCACATTTGTTCCCTTAACTGCTGGTATGAGTTTTATATCAATAGGATGATATTTGGGGAAAATAGGTATGGCATGCAAATATCGGCAGGCTCAAATTCGATATTGCCAAAAAATGCATCCCCCTCCTAGCTTGAAAATATAAAGGGTCAAGAGGGATTTTACCTTTTCTACATAATTACACTTATCCTCTTAGCTACTGGTATGAATGTCATATCAATAGGATGACATTTGAGGAAAATAGAGGGGGCATGCATATTTTGGCAGGCTAATAATAGGCTTTGCCAAAAAATGCATCCCCTGCTAAAATGGAGAAATACAGAGTTATGAGTGGAATAACTTTTTCTACATAATCACACTTGTTCTATGAACTGCTGGTATAAGTTTCATATCAATATTATAATGTTTGAGGAAAATAGAGGGGGCATGCATATTTTGGCAGGCTAATAATAGGCTTTGCCGTAAAATGCATCCCCTGCTAAAATGGAGAAATAAAGAGTTAAGAGGGATTTTACCTTTTCTACGTAATGACACTTGTTCTCTGAGCTACTTCTGTAAAGTTTCATATCAACAGGACAATAGACAGGGGATACAAATATTGGCAGGCTCAGAAATTAAAATCATCCCCCCTACATTAATAGACTAGACAGTAAAGGATGATATAAAATATTCTACACAACGGGCTTCTGTTTTGTAATGCTTTAAGCCATTATTGTGTCAAAAGAAAAATCGGGGAATTTCAAGCCATCTGCGGAGAACATTTTCATCAGACGCTGACTGAAAAACGTTCGACTCAGATGTTTCAATAAAGCTATAAAAACCGTATTTATTTCAATTAATCTGCGAAATAAAACCCACCGTTTTATGTCTTACATGATTAAGAAACGTGATAATGTTACGAATATCTTCAAAAATGTCCTCTTCGGTCATATTTCAGTCCGTTTTCTCATCAATATACGAGAGTTTAGAGCGATGCGCGCTCCCGCGACAGGGGATGCAATTCTCGGCAGGCATGCATTTCTGGGCATAACAGCTGCATCTCGAAAAGGAGCCGAAAATCCCATCACTACATCTCTCATGAACTGGCAAGGAGATGTCTGTGTTCAGTATATGTAACCACCAGGAGGGGGTGCTGTTTCACCCATTACACATGAACCCAAACTTGGAAGTAATGACGAGTGGAATTCTATACATTAACTATGTTACACTTTAAACACTTACACACCCATACATACTAAATCCTCTCAGCTAATTTTGTATCTTTTAAATATTTAATAAGTGCTTGAAATATGTAATGTGATCGATGCTTCCCTAATAAATTATCCATAATTACTGAATTCCCCATTACCCTCTCCAGCTCTTTCCTCTCTTTTATATATTTCCTACAATAAATCAACACATGTTCTACTCCTTCTGTTTCCCCGCAATAAGAACAATCACCTGATGGATGTTTCCCTATTATTTTTAAACCACTATGTAAACTAGTATGCCCAATCCTCAACCTGTTTATCCATATTTCCTCTCTCCTATTCATTATGCTATTATTTCTTATGATCACCTCCTTCTGTATTTTATGTAAATGCCTTCTTCTTTCTTCTAAATTCCATCTCTCCTGCCATACATTATTTATTTTATCTTTAATAATTACTTTTATTTCTTCTCTACTTAGTATCATATTCAATTTCTCTTGCCTTAACTGCTTCTTTAGCCAACTTATCTAGTTTTTCATTACCTAATTCCTTTATGTGCTGGAACCCATGTGAATTGAATACTTATCTTTTGTTGCTTTATACCAGTGGTTCTCAAAGTTTTTTCAGTGTTGTACCCCCTTAAAAATATATTTTTAGTCAAGTACCCCCTGACACGGGCAAAACATTTTTGGAATTAAAAAGAGGTACAGTGCTGTAAAATCACTGTCTGATTTATTAAAGCCAAACAACTTATATCAGTGAACCTGACAAATACATCCATATTGCAAACATTGCATGGTTAAACAAAAAAGAAAAACAGAAGACGGTGACCACCAGGAAGGTATAAAACCAGTCAAAACTGAAATATGCAAAACGCTGCTAATTTATATTGGTCTCTGTAATGGTACAAAATTAAATATATACATAAATAATAATTCAGTGCATGAACACACATTTATATTTTATCGAACTTTTTACAAAATAATTTTTCCCAAGACTGAGGAGCCTACTGATTTTTTAAAGATATTTTGAAAAGCTTCACGTACCCCCTGCAGTACCTCCACGTACCCCCAGGGGTACGCGTACCCCCATTTGAGAACCACTGCTTTATACCATATATCAAATAACTAATTTCATCTAAAAGATCTTGACGGCTATCAGATTTCCCACTTATAATACTGGTTAAGCAAGACATTGAATCTGAACAGATAACTACGTTACTAGGCTTCACCTCCAGCACCCATTGCAATGCCAAAATAATTGCCAACATTTCTGCTGAAAAAATTGATAAATTATCCGTTCTTCTTCTTTTTATAAAAACTTTTTGTTTTTATAAGAAAACATTTGTTATAACTGTTATAACGGAACATAAACTGCTACTCCTGTTTTACCATTTTCCTCTTTTGATGCATCTGTATATATTTGTGTAATATTTTCATACATTGTTTCTAAATACTGCTGAATAATTTGATACAAACCTCCACAGGACTGTTCTATTTTTTGGTTTCTAAATTTACTATTGACAATTCAAATAACCATGGAGCAATTTTAGATTTAATTACTGCTTTACAGCATGCTATATTAGTTATCCCCAACTGATCTGCATAAATATTTCCTTCCCATCCAAAACCCCTAATGTTATGGCCATACTCCCAACATTCTCTGAATACCTGTTTAGTAGGATGATTTTCCTCATGTCCTTGTAATTGTAACTAATAATTTGCTGACAGTTTCATCCGCCTTAAGTCCAGTGGCATTTCTCCAGTAATCACCTGAAGAGCAGGAATTGGAGACGTTCTAAAAGCACCACAATATATCCTAAGTGCTTTAGCTTGGATTCTATCTAAACCTAATAACAAAGAATTTGCAGCTGACTTATAAACAATACATCCATAGTCCAACACAGATCGAATTAAAACATCATACAATCTTTTCAAAGATGTGCTTGTCGCCCCCCAATCATTCTCTGACAGACATCTCAAAATATTAATGCCTTTTTTACATTTATCAATAATCTTTTGTATATGTATCTTAAATGAAAGTTTTACATCAAACCATACTCCTTAGGTACCTTACAATATTTACCTGCTTCAATTTATGCCCATATAGTCTACTGTAGAATTAACCCTTTTCCTTGAAAAACATATTTACTTGTGTCTTCTCAACAGACAAATGAAACCCCCATTCATGTGACCATCTTTCAACCTTATTAACTGCTGATTGCATTCTATTTTTTAAATTACTAATATTGCCTCCTCTCACCCATAATGCCCCATCATCTGCATATAATGCTTTACTAATTCTAAAATCTATGGTATCAAAAATATCATTAATCATTATATTAAAAAGCAATGGGCTACATACACTACCTTGTGGAGTTCCATTTTGTATAGCATAAATATTTGAACAATTTACCCCAACTCTTACTTCTATTGTTCTATTCTTTAAAAAGTCCTTAATCCAATTAAACATCTTCCCTTTTATTCCCATTTTATCCATCTTAATTAATAAACCTTCCTTCCAAAGCATATCATATGCTTTTTCAAAATCAAAAAATGTAGCCAAGAGAATTTCTTTATTTACCTGAGCCTTTTTTATTTCATTTTCTAAACAAACAATTGGATCTACAGTTGTCCGTCCATTCCTAAAACCACTCTGATACGGAGATAAAAGACCTCTTTTTTCCATTTCATACATTAATCTCTTAGTTATCATTCTCTCCATCAATTTACATAAATTAGATGTAAGAGCAATAGGCCTATAACGTTTTACCTCCACTTTATCCTTGCCTGGCTTTACTATTCGTACAATGACTGAATGTTTCCAACTAGAGGGCAATTTACCTTGTTCCCATATTTTATTGTATAACTTTAAAACTACTCCTTTAGCAATATCTGATAACTGTTCAATCATCTTATAGCATATGCCATCTTTACCTGGAGACGTATTCTTAACTCCAATCAAAGGTCTATTCATTTCAAACAATGTAAAATCTTTATCTAAAACACCTCCATCTATCTCTTTCCTATTTAAAATTTCTCTATTATCTTCAATCTCCATGATAATTCTTCATTTGATAAATTTTGAGAACTATGCACTTTCACAAAGGACCTAGCAAACATCTCTGCTTTCTCCTTGTTTGTTGTAACAAATACAGCTTCACACTGATTATCTTTAATTATAGGTTAAAAAAAATCCCTTCTATTTCCTCCCATCTTTCTAATCATTCCCCAGATCTCGTTTACTTTAACTTCTGTTCCAATTGTACTACAAAAACCCCTCCAATAACTCTTTTTAGATAATTTAACTATTCTCTTAACTTTAGACTGTGCTTTTTTGTATAATATTAAATTCTCAAATGAATGATTTACTTTTAACCTTCTAAATGCTCTATTCCTAACTTTAATAGCTTCTTTACATTCATTGTTCCACCAAGGAACCATTTTCTTTTCTTAATCCAGTAGATTTGCCGATGGCCTTTTCTGCAGATTCACATATTATATTTGTAATCACTGAATTTAATTCTTCAATATCATTGCTTAAATTTGGCATAATCTCCATAAGTTTGTCACCTGCTATTTTATTATAAATTGCCCAATTAGCCTCCCTCATTCTAACCATTTAGGATACCAATTTTCTTCAACTACTACCTTAAAATTATGCAACTTAAGCAGGATAGGATAATGATCACTTCCAAGGGGGTTATCATTAATTACTTCCCATTGACTAATTCCTGCTATCTGATTTGACACTATCGTAAAATCAATTGCAGATTCTGCTCCGTGTCCTACATCAAATCTAGTACCTCTTCCATCATTTAGACAAGTTAAATTATAATCATCCATAAATTCCTCAATTATGTTCCCATTTTCATCAGTCTTTTTACTCCCCCATAAGGTATTATGAGCATTAAAATCTCCACATAAAATATTTCTTCTATTTTTCTTCACATAAATAGCATCAAGTCTTTCTCTATTTATTTTTTTACAAGGGTTATAAAAATGTATAATATTAAATTTTGATTTACTAATCCATACCTCAACCACTATAACTTCTATTTCTTCATTTATATTCAGAACTTTATAACTAATTCTTTTCTGAACAAATATAGCAACCCCTCCTCCTACATTTGGATTTCTATCTTTACGTAGTGTATCCATTAAGAATAAAATCAAGTGATGGTTTTAACCAGGTTTCTTGAATACATACTATATTTGGTTTATCATTCTGTCTTTCAATAAAATAATGTAACTTTTGGCCATTAGCAATTAACATTCTTGCATTCCACTGTAATATGGATAAAACCATCAAATTTCCCCATTGCTGGACGGTTGACTTTCATTTATCTCAGTTGTTAAAACTGCACTGATTGACTCAAAACACAAGTCTTCCATCTCAAGGTATTTTTCTGCCGCTTTAATTATTATTTTAATTCGCTCTGTTCTACTATCTGTGCTGAACAATTTATTACTTCCACAATAAATGCAACAAATTTATTTTTCTCCACCATCATTGTACTTCCTGACGTTCTCTGGCTCTGCATTTGCTGTTGTTTGAGATGGAATTTGGGGCACAGAAATCCTTTTAGCATTAACATTTAAATTACTTACCTTTTTAACTGCATCTGCATAGGTAACTTTTTCTTTTGCCCATATATTTTGTACCTGCACTGCTCTTTTATGAGCTTCACATCCTTTAAATGCAGCACTATGTTCCCCACCACAATTGCAACTTTTTAACTTAGTTCCTTCAGAACATTTCCCATACTCATGCTCCCCTCCACACTTAGCACACCTAGTCTTAGCTCTACAAGCAGCAGCAATATGTCCAAACCTTTGACATTTGTAACATCTGGTTGGTGGAGGAATGTATTGCCTTACTGTATAACTGACATACCCAATCATCACTTTTCAGGTAATCTATCCTCTTCTAGGATTAACATAACTGACTTACCAGGACTTTTAACTCCTTCTCTTGTGAAAAAAAAAAACCAAGAGTTTCACTTTAATCACCCGAGCTCCTTTTACATTATCTTTAATCTCTTCCTCTGTCAGATCAGTTGATACTCCATATATTACTCCCATTACTTTTCCTGTGTCCCGCCATATTTGTGGCTTGATTGTTTTTCTCAATAATGTCTTGCATCTCATTAGTCCCTGCACTTGATCTCTATCTCTGCATAACAGCAATAGATTACCATCTCTTAACGTTTTGACTGCTTTTACCTCACCTATTATTTTATATATTGCCTCACTTATTTTTAAAGGATTCAAAACACATGGGTACTGGAATCTAAGAATCACTTTAATTTCAATCCTTTTATTTTCCTCTCTTTTTCCTTCATCAGATTCAAATCCTTTCTTTTTCTTATTTCCTCGGTTCACTGTTTGCCAGTCTCCTGTTTTTGCACTTCTTTTACAATAATCACTATTCATACTACAATTATCTGAGTCATCTAATTCTTCGCATTCATCCATCGCACTTCCTTGTTTAAAATAACCTGCAAGTAACTCCAAAATACACCTCCGTCACTTTAACCAACAAACGCTTCTCTCTCGCCGCTCCACCTCACACTACTCCACCGACCAACACCTAACTCAGGTCCTCCAGGTCTCCTGCAGCTTATAGATGTGCCACAGGTACAAAAACCTGGAATGAAATGGCTTAATTACCTGTGTGGATCGGTTCTCCAGAGCCTTAATGAACTAGTTATTCTATTTAGCTGTGGTGCAGCAGAGGCACATCTAAAAGTTGCAGGACACCTACCCTTGAGGACTGGAGTTTGACACCGATGCTATAGAGCAACAAAAAGGTTAAAAAGATCATTGCAACCAGATTAAAATATATAAAATTAATCATTAATAGAAATGTTAAGTTTTTATTTTATTTTATTTATGCTGACAACTTGGAAAATGTTTGCAGATATATGAAAAACAAATGCTCAAAATTTTAGTCTTTCTCACTTGATAATGAATTTTGTTTGAATTTATTTTCTAAACATTTTGTAATATTTTTCACAATGGTCTGATCGATCTGAACAATTTCTCCAAATAAGAATTAAATCCTGTTGTGAAAAAGCTGCAATAAACCCTTTGGATAAAAGAAAAAGCAAGGTGAAAAGTCCAGATCTGAACCTAATTTTGAGTGAGCAGAAGATTGCATATACATCGTGCATATTTAAAACAGATGATGTCACAAAAATGACATCCAGACTGGACTGGACTGTTCTAGTGTAAATAATAAAAAGAAAAAACATTAGGAGTGCAAAGTGTAGCTAGAACAATACTGAACTGTTTTAAAAGTAAAGCACTGAAGCATTATTTTTTAATGGCAATATCCTGGTCTTTTTGGAAGCCTAGTGTTATGTCAGTGTTAGTAAATGAGTCAGACACCGAGATCATATAGTGAGCATGTTTTAGGTCCAAATACAATACACCTTGGTGACTTCCAAGACGAGGTAACCATCCAAGGAAAGCTTATCCTTTTGTAGAAAGAAAAGCTTATGCAATTGCTTCTACAATTTACCTTATATCAACTCCATTAGAGGCCAGTTGAGTAAAAATTGCCTTGGCAAAGACCATCAATCTGATATTTCGGGTAATTTTTTCCCAAATTTTTATATTCTTGCTCTTGCAGCGTTTGCTTTTGACATATAGTGAAAAGTTTGAAAGTGACAGGTTAACCACATTGTCCATTAAGATGTTAAACAGTTAAACCCCTTATCCGACATAAAAATCTACTAGGGCCTACATTTAATAGTCGAGGTCCAACCCATGTACGGTCAGCCCATACTTATGTCATGTGGGTTCAATGTGGTCAGCCCACATGGGCTTCCTATGTGGGGCCCATGATACTGAAACCACATGGGCCCCACACAGTGTAGCCCATTTCTGTCCCATTCCCAGTTAGCCCACATAAAAGAGGACTAGGACCTACATATCCACGCCCAGGTCCAACCCATGTACGGTCAGCCCATGCTTATGTCATGTGTGTTCAATGTGGTCAGCCCACATGGGCAACACTATGTGGGGCCCATATGGTTTCAGTATCATGGGCCCCACATAGTGTTGCCCATTTCTGTCCCATTCCCAGTTAGCCCACATTATTGCTGAATAGGGCCCATACATTTAGCCCAAATGGGCCAGCCCATATGGGTCCCATGTGGGCTGGGTTAGGGATATGTGTCTCATGCAGTTTGCCCAGATAAAACCCATGCCCACTCGTTACCCATGTAGCCCACAACAAACCCAAGTGGGGCCCACTCATGCATGCTGGCTGGGTTGTAAGAAAGCAGCATTTCTTTTATACAAACTTTTACAGCCTTGAGCTAAATATTTTCTCTGGAGCAAATTTATTGTACATTTAAGTGTTGTATTGTTTGCTACTGTGTATTATTTCTGAAGTTTGTATGTTCATTTCTCAGCTTTACCCTACTCCAACTGGCTTCAGTAAAGAGCCAACGTAAGCCCTCTTGTCTGTTTGGTCATTGTGAAGAGGAGTTTAACTGAATGTCGACTCCAATAAGGTGATGGAGGTTGAGGACATGACAAGCAGAACTTTGTTTTGTTCATCATAAAGTCCCTAAAGTTACATTTTAATGAGGTAGCCTACTACTACTTACTTTACAAAATTCAGAGTACCGGCATGCATCCATTCAGACCGGGGCCGCAATTTTGTGAGCACTTTGATCAAGCAGCTTTGTACACTGCTCAAAAAAATAAAGGGAACACTTAAACAACACAATATAACTCCAAGTAAATCAAACTTCTGTGAAATCAAACTGTCCACTTAGGAAGCAACACTGATTGACAATCAATTTCACCTGCTGTTGTGCAAATGGAATAGACAACAGGTGGAAATTATTGGCTATTAGCAAGACACACTCAGTAAAGGAGTGGTTCTGCAGTTGGGACCACAGACCACTTCTCAGTACCTATGCTGTGTGGCTGATGTTTTGGTCAGTTTTGAATGTTGGTGGTGCTTTCACACTCGTGGTAGCATGAGACGGACTCCTCAGCACTGCACCACACAAGTGGCTCAGGTCGTGCAGCTCATCCAGGATGGCACATCAATGCGAGCTGTGGCAAGAAGGTTTGCTGTGTCTGTCAGCGTAGTGTCCAGAGGCTGGAGGCGCTACCAGGAGACAGGCCAGTACACCAGGAGACGTGGAGGAGGCCGTAGGAAGGCAACAACCCAGCAGCAGGACCGCTACCTTCGCCTTTGTGCAAGAAGGAACAGGAGGAGCACTGCCAGAGCCCTGCAAAATGACCTCTAGCAGGCCACAAATGTGCATGTGTCTGCACAAACGGTTAGAAACCGACTCCATGAGGATGGTATGAGGGCCCGACGTCCACAGATGGGGGTTGTGCTCACAGCCCAACACCGTGCAGGACGCTTGGCATTTGCCAGAGAACACCAGGATTGGCAAATTCGCCACTGGCGCCTTGTGCTCTTCACAGATGAAAGCAGGTTCACACTGAGCACATGTGACAGACGTGACAGAGTCTGGAGACGCCGTGGAGAGCGGTCTGCTGCCTGCAACATCCTTCAGCATGACCGGTTTGGCAGTGGGTCAGTAATGGTGTGGGGTGGCATTTCTTTGGAGGGCCGCACAGCCCTCCATGTGCTCACCAGAGGTAGCCTGACTGCCATTAGGTACCGAGATGAGATCCTCAGACCCCTTGTGAGACCATATGCTGGTGCGGTTGGCCCTTGGTTCCTCCTAATGCAGGACAATGCTAGACCTCATGTGGCTGGAGTGTGTCAGCAGTTCCTGCAAGATGAAGGCATTGAAGCTATGGACTGGCCAGCCCGTTCCTCAGACCTGAATCCGATTGAGCACATCTGGGACATCATGCCTCGCTCCATCCACCCACAGACTGTCCAGGAGTTGGCGGATGCTTTAGTCCAGGTCTGGGAGGAGATCCCTCAGGAGACCATCCGGCACCTCATCAGGAGCATGCCCAGGCGTTGTAGGGAGGTCATACAGGCTCGTGGAGGCCACACACAATACTGAGCCTCATTTTGACTTGTTTTAAGGACATTACATTAAAGTTGGATCAGCGTGTAGTGTTATTTCACTTTAATTTTGAGTTGAGTTAGCTCACCATCATCGGGGCATTGATTTGGGGGGTGGAATATGGCAGTGTGCCTTGTAGGTAGTCTGAACGCATTAGACCAGTCCCTGAATGCCATTGGCTGAGGAGCTGGCTGTCGGTATATAAAGGGCCCTCCCTCATCTGGTTGATATCATGTTATTTTCCTTCCAGTTCAGACTTCCCGCTGTATGCTAGGTAAGGCGGGCTTCATATCTCCTCATTAAGCCCATTATTTGTGGTAATTTATTTCCGTTTTTGTATAACAGCAGAGTACAAATGCATGCTTGAATTGTGCTCTAAATGACGCTCTAAACGCCGATCAATCCTTCTTGTTGGTGGTGGACTTTATGGGTGATGGTCCTTTTTTCTGGTTTGGTGCATGATTTTCTTTTCTTTTTATTATTTTTGCTATCTTGTTTGTTGTGTTTTCTTTCATTTAGGTCACTACCCTGATCTGCATTGCGATCTCAGAGCTGAGCCTATGACCCATCTATTTTTAACATGTGAGTGGTCTTAAATTTGTATTTTCATATTAACTAATATGAAAATACAAATATTTTCATATTTGCAACATTTCTAAAATAATAAAATTATTGAATTGGATGAAATTGTCTCAAACCTCATGGGTAGCGGGTCTGTGCGCTTCCAGGTAACCTTTAAAGTGGGTTATTGTGATCCAGTCTACCTACGTTAAAATAGTGGTTTTAAATTCTAGTTGCCCCTTTTCCATCTCACTGGTCCTGGCACATTTCAAAACAACTAATGATAAATCTACAGACTCCTTTTCTGTGTTATTGGAGACTTTTATAGTGACAATGCTCTGCAGCTTGATCAGGACCTGTCTGTCCTGATCAAGCAGCGAAAGTGGCCATTAGCTACCATTAGCTTCTCCCTCGTCCTCAGCACTGCAGCAAGTTTGACAGTCATCATTTCAACACCGTATCTTCAAGAGTCAGAGCAGAGGAGACCCATTACACTCTGTCAACATTGCAAATAAATCACACATTTGTAAAGCTATCATCAATGCTCGTAAATCACCATGGGAACAGGGGAACTTTAATGACTGAATCAGTTAAATTTATATATACATTCATACACATATAACCATCAAATAATTAGTGCATGTGGTTGTTAGGTTGTTAATTGCTTTTGGGAAGAAGCTGTTTTTGACCTTTTTTTCCTCAAAGCTGAGTCTGTTTGATTTGGTGAATCTGTACTGCCTCCCTGAGGGCAGCAGGTCAAACAGGATGAAGTCAGGGTTTGTTCTGTTCTTTGGTGATGGCCTCAGCTGTGCTGAAGCAGCGGGAGGTGTAAATGTCCATCATAGAGGGGAGAGGACAGCCAATGATCCTCTGAGCTGCCTCTATGGCCCTCTGCAGCCTCATCCTGTCTGAAACAGCAGGCTGTGATGCAGGCTCGCCATGGAGGAGCAGTAGAAGGTCAACAGCAGCTTGGAGTTGCTGAGAGTCCTGAGGACTCTCAGGAAGTGTAAGTGCTCCTGAGCCTTCTTGATGACTGCTGTGTGCTGCTGTGTCCAGGAGAGGTTGGCAGAGATGAGGACACCAAGAAATCTGAAGGTGTGGAACCTCTCCACACTTGTTGTTAATATAGAGAGGAGCTGTGTCGGTGCTGAGTTTCCTCAAGTCCATGATGACCTCCTTTGTTTTCTTGGTGTTGTAACCAATTTGTGTTACATGAAATATGTATGAATTACTAACAATATCACACAAATATATGGAGGTTACAGTGTTCAGTGTTCTCTGAGTGTCCTCATCAGACTCCCTGTCATGCTGATGTTAAGCCTCTCAATCGTACAACAATTAAGAATACAAATGAACAGTTAAGAGTTAATGAATGAGAGAAGGAGGCAAGTGAAGAATCTGTAAGAATCAATGGGGGAGCTGAGGAATAAGAAGAGTAGACCATTTTCCAGTAAAGGGTTGGGATTTACAGAGATTACTGAGGAGAGACCATCTTGTGGTTCCAGAGAGCTGAGGAGGTCCTTCCACCCACTAGGGGTACCACTGGTTTACAGAATGGACAATAGTGCAGAGACAGTAAGTGAAGTCATGACTCTCTTGTCTGTGACGAAAAAATTGTATTTTCAAAAATGCATCAAATAAGATTAATAGGAGGTAGATAAATCAAAATGAAAAAAGACAATAGATTTAGATCAAAGATTTTTGGTATTTCCGTTTGTCTAACCTTTTGTCTAACAAAAGCACCTGGTTTGGATATACTCAATTTCTCAATTTTTCCAAGTTGGTTGGAGCTCAGGACACCAAACAACTTAACAGGTTAGGTAGCACTTGCAACACAGCTAACACAATAGAAATATCTATTGACACTCTGTGGTGGTGACTGTCAATAACTGTCTGCCACTCAGTTTTACATTTTGAAAACCAATTAAAGTGCAGGACATCTCAGTATCAAAGATGGTAAAAAAAAAAGAGGCTAACATCTGTGTAGTCCAGCACAATGAAAACATTTGGATACCTTAGCTACTGTAACAAAAAATACACCCATTGTAGTTTTAGTAGTTGGTCTAAACATAAATTCTTCAGCCATGTTTGTTGTAATTCTTTCTCTATTGGTAACCAATGAAAAATAATCCATTTATCACAGAAATGATAGTTTTTCCTTAGGTGCATATTAAATAAGAACCAGTTAAAGAAAGAGAAGCTGATCCTTATCTGATCACAGTGCAAAAAGTAGACATGTATGGACAAATCTGAGGTGTGTTATTGTAGTAGCAGAATTTTTTTATTTTATGTAATCATAAACATATTATTAAACTAGCTGCTTCACACCGGTTTTTATAATTAGAAGTAGCTCGCACACTACTTCCTACAGAAGTAGAAAAGGTAGATAGGGTTGGGAAGAACTGTTCCTATTTTGGATCATTTCAAAGCACTCCTTTTGTTTCAAATGTCTTTTTATTGATTATTAGCAATATATTAATATTTATCCATTTTCTTACACCCTTACCAAATCAGGGCCAGGAGGGGTGCTGGTGCCCATCTCCAGCTGTCAACAGGTGAGAGGTGGGGACAGGACACCCTGGACAGGTTGCCAGTCCATCGCAGGGCAACACAGAGACAGATGGGACAAACAAGCATGCACACACACACACACACACACACACACACACACACACACCTAAGGAGAACTTAGAAAGACCAATCAACCTAACAGTCATGTTTTTGGACTATGGGAGGAAGCTAGAGTACCCAGAGAGAACCCACACATATGCACAGGGAGAAAATACAAACTCCATGCATAGATCCTGAGCCGGGAATCGAACTCAGAACCTTTTTGCTGCAAGGCAACAGTGCTAACTGCGCAGCCCATATATTAATAATATATATTAATATATACAGTACAAACGGATGGATAGTAATCAAATTTGAACCGATTTTAACCCACAAACAAATCGCCAGACAACACACTGTAAAACATTTGAAAGTGGTTCAAATTGAAAATGAAAGTCCACCTGCTGTCTTGAAAATGCAATTTAAGTCAACAAGAAAATTGTATTGGTTTAATTCAGAAATTAAAGTTAATGAAGTTGATTTAACAACAAGAGACAAGTTGTTTAAATATTGTTTTTTAGGTCCATTAATCTTGAATTGTAAGTTTTAACTTAATACTGCAGTTTAAACCAAATTCTTTCACAATATGCAGGAAAAAACTGCCCTCACCTATTTAAAGAGCACACATTTTTCTATCATTTTTACTCACAAAAATAAGTTTTTTTTTAGTGCTAACCTAAAAGGTCTAGTTTATACAACTCTTGAAGGTCTGACAAAATTTCTATAAAGTTAACACAACTTACTAATGTAAGTTTATCTTTCACACACATTTAGGTTCAAGATTTAAACTCTCAAAATTTATTTGACTTAAAGAGCAAAAGATAGTAAACACAACTAAATGCGGTTCAAATGTTTTACAGTGTAGACACACCCACGCAAAACTAAACTGAGGTAAAATAAATAACATCTGCACAAAGTAGAATAAAGATACAATAATGCCATTTGATCCTATGACAATAAAATACACTAGCCACAAATATCTATGAAAAGAAAATATAAAATAAAATGAATTAATGTAAAAATTGTCCACATACAACTAAAAAGGTTGTGTATGGACTTTCTAAGTCATAGTGTAAATGTCCCTTAACCAGTGTGAATGTGAAGTGGGAGGTGGATCTTCCTCAATAAGATAGTTCTCCTGGCAATTGATGAAAATTAGAGCATTCTTTGTTTGAAATGTGGTAAGTCCAGTTCTGGGGCAACTCCAAAGACAGCGGAGAAGGAGTTTGGCTCAATCTCATAGTGCAAAGCATCAGACTGGGTCAGGGTAAGTAAGTAAAGTTTATTTATAAAGCGCTTTTCACAGACATGAAATCGCAAAGCGATGTATAATAAAAATCAACCTTAAGAACCCTGCAAAACACAAAACCAACAGAAGAAACACAACAAAATCAAGAGATAAAAGCCCAGGAAAATAAAAAATGTTTTTAGATGCTTCTTAAAAACCTCCACAGAGTCAGCAAAATGGAGCTGCAAGGGCAGACTGTTCCACAACCTTGGGGCCACCGACTGAAAGGCCCAGTCCCCTTTAGTTTTTAACTGTGTTTGTGGAACAATCAAAAGATTCAGACTTTGAGAACAAAGACCACGACCAGAAGAATATTTAGTTAAAAGCTGACAAAGATAATAAGGAGCCTGGCCATGTAATGCTCTGTACGTCAGCACAAGAACTTTAAAACAAATTCTAAGATCAACTGGGAGAAAGTGTAATGAATATAGAACAGGAGAGACATGACAGAATTTATTGGATTTGGTGAGAAGTCTGGCTGCTGCGTGCTGTATAGATGGCGAACGTGAAATTGAGGCTTTATCCAGGCAGGTAAAAAGGGCATTATAGTAGTCTAGACAAAATAATACAAAAGCATGAATGATTTTCTCTAGGTCAACTCTGGAGACCATTTGTCTGATTTCATAAATGTTGAGGTTACAGAAGACTGCCTTCCAGAAATTAGAAAGAGAGGGCCAATACCAAAACATGTGAATTAATGAAGCAGGTGCACTTACACCTGTCACATGTTGAGTCCACATTTGGATAAATGCTTAAAGTTTAACTTTAAGAACATGTACTTGGTACCAAACTTCTTTAGATTTGTTTTTGATTCTAGTGCTTGATACCTTGATCAAATTGTGCTGTTTTTTTGTTTCACAAGTTTAAAACTTTGATTTATAAAATTTATTTAATGGTGAAAGGAAAGATTTTGTTCTGATTTACATTTAGCCAAAAAACATAAAAGTTTGTTTATTGATAATAGAAATATCTAAACTGAGCTTGGTGTGATTATATTCATGATTGTCTCATTGGTCCAGAAAGAATGTACCCCACAAAATGATCTGTTATGGATCAACTTTAGGTACTGTATTATTTAAATTAAATTACTACCTCAGCAATGAAGAAAATTTCATCAATGAAAAAATTATTCAAAAAAGCCCCAAAACAGACATATTTCAGAAATACATGTTAAGGGTGGAATTGTTATGATTCTGGTGACACATTTATTGATTTTCCCTCATCTGATAAGTGTACATAATTCAGAGAGCAAAGGTTTGTTTTTAATTCAATCCATTAAAAATGCTTTATTGATCCCAAAGGGAAATTAAATGATTGTACCTCATATTAACTCAATAATAATAATAATAATAATAATAATAATAATACCACCACTTATGATTACAGTTTTTTCCTAACTACCGCAATAAAACTGCTGCAGTTTTATGTCCTTTTAAGATCCAGGAATTCATTCTGTAAATTACTACCAATTCATTTTATGAAATATAATTTCAATAAGAACTGTTTTGAACCCTGAGCCATATTGTTGTTGTTTAATATGTTATTTGCGAGGTAGCAAACTGCTCTTACAAATCACATCATGTAATGCAAATTGCAGTACTTACAAAATCATAATTAATTTGAACAGATTAAAACAATAAGCGAGTAGAACCGTTATGTTAGAGTAGATACGCATAAAACTATACCAGGCGTCATATTTCTTAGTACGACCGATGGCTACGGAAACAGTTTCCATGCTTAGTTAAACAATACAGACTGGCAGAGTGCGTCCGCCATTACTGTCCGTCTCTTTACGGGTCTCTGTCTTTGATGCGCGTGTGCTCGTGCGTGAAACCGAGTTAGGCAGGGGAAAAAAACATTAATAAAATGACTTCAGGTCAATAAATACACTAGCAGATCATACAGTAACACAGAAAAGATAATGTTTCCGCCATTACTAACCATTGTTTACTCCTACCTCCAGCTATACGCAGAGACACAAATACACACACACGGACACACAGAGAGAAACAGGATGAAAGGTATTGTGCAGTAACAACGTTGCAAAGGTTTGGGTGTATTTTAGTTTAAGTAATTGCTGTTGCGTTCCACTGAAAGTTGCTCTTTGTGTTTAGGATGGAACAAAAATATCCTTCGTGGCACTAATTTAATGTTTGACAGTCAATGCATATTCATCCGCGACTACATGAGTGTCAGGAGCAAAGGAGTACCCGGATGGACTGTCATGGCCGCCGTCGATGTGGTTCTTCAGAGAAGAGAGAAGGAAGGCTGATGTTTTGTTGTATGTTCCTTTCATGCTTGACCTTCTTTAACAATGCTGGACGTTGTTGAGAAACAGCCCGAGCTTCCTTCGACTTCATAGTAAGCACAAACTTATTTAATAGAACTTTAAATGTACTTGCTTTGGTGAGTTCTTTATTTAGGTGTAACATAAGTGCTTTTAAAAGTCGTTAGACTCAGATTAATCGCAGAGTGGCATCTTGTTTCAGGAACATTGTAGAAACAGGAGCAGTGCGATAAAATGTGGTCGCATTGTTGGCTGGCTGGGTTCAGCCTGGAGTTCTCCCCGTGATGCAGCTTTCATCTGAAGTTAGGTTCCTAAGGAACAAGTCCTTTGGAAAAGTGAACTCCATTACGGAAATACCCAGCTATAACGCAGTGATGGAGCTTTGTATTTGTTGTCCATTTTCTATTTAGCCACAAGTGAACAAACTGAGCTTCTGGGTTTGAGACGACACAACTTTTCCTGCTGAGCTTAATTAATGTTAGTGTGAGAGGTGTGGCCGATCGTAGCCTACCTGTGGCAACCTCAGGTGTTGTCACCATTCTGCTGAATTACATACTGCTTAACCTGAGCAGGAACATAGAATAAGTTGCACATTACATGACATGAATCTGGTCCAGTCTGTTCATTTCGAGCCAAAAGTCAACTCAAGGATCACTTCAGGTGTTCATTACTGTTACTGACTATTGCATTTTGCTTATTCAGTTAGGGTGTTTTTCTGTACAAGCAAGCATATTTTTTCATGTTTATAAAGTTGCTGTTTATAAAGTTGACTGATATTTGGACAAGTTGTTTACTATGTTGCTTCTACTTGATTAGAATTTTTCATAGAAAATACTAAAATGTTTTATTTGCCTCTCAAGATATAGAAGTTGCATGCTAACAGTTCACAATAATGTGAACTTGAGTTGACTGTACATTTTTTTTCCTGCAGATTTTACAGCAGTGGTGTGAAACCACAGTCCTTAAGGACCGGGTTCCTGCAACTTTTAGATACATCTGTGCACACCTGGCTACTATATCAGTTTATAAGGACGGCTCTGCAGAGTTTGACTGTATGCTAATGAGAGAGTTTTACTGTTTAATTCAAATGTGTAGGATATCTGAAAGTTTTAAGACTGGCTCGAGGAATGCAGCTTGAGACCACTGCTCTGCAGCATACATCAAATGCTGCTGGTCAGCATCTTTTAACCTGATTTAACATTAATAGAAAAACATAAACTTGGGAAGTTTGCATCAGGCATTAGTTTGACTTGAGCCCCACAATGTTAAAGTACGTTACTTTAACTTGATAAAAAAATACTCACGCTTGTAGATTACTTAAATGGACAGTTTTATGTAAAATTAACTTTTTTTTTACTTTACACATGTGACAGGTGTTATGATGACATCATTTAGTCATCAAAAACATACCTGCAATGTTATGTTGGTGGAGTTTCAGAAAGAGCAGAAGTATTTAAAGAGACAGAGACCCAATTTCAAGGCAATAAATTACAAAGTTAATTTCTTGTAAGTCACATTTAATACACAGCATTTAGAATAGAATAGAATAGAATTCAACTTTATTGTCATTGCACTGTCACAAGTACAAGCAACGAGATGTAGTTTGCATCTATCCAGAAGTGCTCTACGAGATATAAATATTTATTTACAGATGCACAAGACTATGTATGTATATATAACTGAGGGTAGCATACTTAGTAGATTGTGCTATAAAATGGCACAATGCGCCTGGAAAATATGTAATAAAGCTCCTTTAAATAGTTAAAACTAATTTACAATATGTGTTTAAAGGGAGAATTTTATTTTTATGGGGTTGTGTTGAGACACTCTAAGCAGTAAGTGTCTGACTTGAAACTGTCTTTGCCTCTGACAAGTCTATAGGCAATTTCTGACAATGCCTGGCGTTATATTGCTAATGGCGGTATTTTATGTGTTTTTAAAAAGGTGAAGAAGTCGTTTTTGTCTTTTTTTGGCTGTGTACAGGTAGGGCAGGCTGTGCCCATGTCCCTTTACAATGCTGCACACTTGCACAGTTTGTAGTCACATGTTACTACAATATAAAAAAGTAAACAAAGCCTCAACATGATTAAGGAGTTGGCAAATGAGAGCGTCAAGAACGTCTCTGAATGCATTTGGGTCGTGTGTTATAATTATATTCAGTAATGCAGTGCAGTTATATTATAAAGAGGCAAGCTAAAAGCTAGCACAGCGCTAACAAAGGGAGATGGCACAACGCTACTGTCAAATCAATGACCAGAACATACAAAATTCATGTCTAAAATAAGCTTTAAAGTCATTTTAGCATTATTAGCATCTTACCACTTTGCTGTGAGCCTCATTTTCATATAGAGAAGAAACTTGCCCCTCAGTCAAACAAAGTCTTTTTGAAAATCCCTCTTTACTGGCAGAGGTTGCTGAAGCACTCCTCCTCAAGTGCTCCAGCAAACAGACTTTCCCCACTGATGTGGGAACATTCCCGCAAAAAATAAAATTGAACCAGACACTTAGAATAGGCTTTGATGCCGGGGGATAATGTAAGGAATCTTGTCTTGACTTGTCTACTTGTAACTTCGACTTAACTGAACTGGGACTCCAAAATTGCTGTGATTTTAATGGTGGATTTACAAAACTGGTTAGCCAGAAGTCCTAACCTTGTTTAGCAGTTCCACAGCAAGTGCTGTGATTTCATAGACAAGAAAACATTATAGGCAATAGAGAAAAATGAACAGAGTGAAAAATATAACTCAAAAACAAAACAGTAGTACTCATCACTAGTGATGAGTACTACTCATAACGTACTGTCATTATGATTTTAAAAGTGGTGAGATTTATTTCAACCGGATGCATAATGATGCACAACAAAAAAGTCTAGTGCAACCTGTGGTTGGAAGTTAAGTAATTGTACACCTCTGTCTGAACTTGTTCAGTTGTGCTTATTTGTTCAACAACTCTTAACTTAAAGTATAAATTTTCTTCATTTGCTTGCGTGCGCTATAGTTTTAAAGTCCATTACAGTGATAGTGATAAGAATTGAGAAAAAACAGTCTAGGGGAATCATACCATGAATATAACTGGCCGTGAGTACTGGCCAAAAGTAAAGAATGTGAATACATTCACATTGGAGGTGAGGGGTTAGTGTTACTGTGCATTTATAGTCATCGAAGGGATTTTGTTTGTCCCCCCTCCTTTGCATAGCAAACAATAAAAGTGTAAATAAATAAAGTAATAAGAGTAAACATACAGCAATAATAAATAACAATGAGCAGTGACAGTCTGAAGGACACAAGCATATCGCTCAGTATATTACTAAATATATATTCAACATTTAAAACGCACAGCTCTAGAGACTGTGCAAGTAGGGCTGTTGTAAAACAATATTTTAGTAATCGAGTACTCTAGAATATTTTTATGATTAGCCAAGGAATCGGATCTCTATCTCTCTTTCTCTCTCTCTCTGTCTCTCTCTCTGCAAAGTTCAACAATCCTTATTTGTCCCCCAATCCTGGCAAAACGGCGCACAATACAAGACCATGCTGCTAGCATTTCACAACAACTCATAGGCGGAAGTGACAGCGCTGCCCTCCACAAATAATGATCCGGCCGGAACAGGGGGCGCTAATAAAACATAATTTAACGAACCTTCGAGGCAGATAAATTTTCCTTGAGGAATTTTAATTATTAAGGTACTCAAATCATTTGAGGAATCGTTTCAGCCCTAATATAAAGTCTGATAGCCTTGGACAGGAAAGACTTGCGTTCTAGCACATCTGTGTGCACCAATTTAAGTTTTCTGGTCGAGTCCTGACCTGCTGATTTCAATTTTGGCTGATACTGATTTTATATTTGTCTGAAATGTTGCTAAATATAGCAAGAAAGTTGCTTAGTTGGCAACAGTGGGGTGACTATTGTTAACTGTGAACATGCAGACATGACCCGATGGGTGGGTTTATCACACAACCCTCTCTCACAGCAGAGCAAAAGTTTAGCTGATTTTTAGACTTTTGCAGAGGTAGACCAGTGGATAAAATTGACCACTCATCAGTCTCCAACAATTAAGGAAATCTGAGCCAATTTATCAGTTCAGTTATTGGTTCACCATTTATATACCTTATTGATTTTGTTGGAAGTAGTGATGGATATAAAGTGTAACAGCAGTTGGGAGGAAGACAATCCTATAACACTCTTTAGTGCACGTAGGATGCAGTAGTTTGCCCAGTTCACCAACAGGTTCATACATGGGATGGAAGACACTGTCTATCAGTGATATTATTTTAGCCAGAGTCCGTCTGTCTCCCACCATCTGCACTGGGTCAAATGCCATCCTTGAAAAGATGTGGCCTTCTTGATGATCTGATCTAACCGCTTCCTCTTTGCTACAGATAAGCCGCCTGCTCCCACAAAGCACACCATAGACGATGGCTGATACCACCACAGAATCAAAGAATGTCTTCATAAGATTTTTGTCATTATGTTTCCAGAACATAATGAAATTGGTGTGGTACCCTCAGTGATAAATGAATAATGTCTTAATCAGTCCTTGGAGTGCAGCAGAAGGGTGTGGGTGTGACTGCAGGGGGCAGAAAGGATGTATGGTGGACAGATAGATTTCACAGCTTTTGGGAAAAAGCTGTTTTTTAACCGTGTGGTTGTGCACTGTACCGTTTCAATGGCGGTAGTGGTACAAACAGTTTGTGTCCTGCTGATCCCACCTGCATAAGTGGGATCAGCAGCAATACAACTGGCTTTCCCTTGCAGTCTGCCAGTATATATTACATCCAGGTTCGGTAGCTGACTTCCCACGATCCAATAGGCAGTTTTCACCACCCAGGCCAAGTTCTTTTTGTCCTTGATTGTGCAGTTGCCATACCACACAGTCAAGCTGTGGCAGAGGATGCTCCCAGCTCTGTAGAAGTTCTTTAGCAGCTGAGCAGAAAGTCCAGCCCTTTTCAATTTCCTGAGGAAGAACAGTCTTTATTGGGCCTTCCCTGTCAGAAAAGAGGTGTTCAGCAACCAAGTCAGGTCCAAGGTGATGTGGAGGTCCAGGAATTTGATGTCGTCTATTCACTCCACTACCTCCCCTTGTATTCTAATAGGTGGATGCACTGTCCTCCTGGACCTCTTGTCCACTATGACCTCCCTGGTCTTGCTGGTGTTGAGCACCAGGTTATTCACTGAACACCACTTGGACAGGTTCTGGATCTCCTCTCTCTACAGGGTCTCATCATTGTTTATCAGAGCCACTATGGTGGTATCATCTGCAAACTTTAGAACCCTGTTCCTGGAGTGGATGGCTATACAGTCGTGGGTGAACAGTGTAAAAAGAACCGGACTAAGCACACAGCCCTGCAGTGTGCCTGTATTGAGGATCAGGGTGAATGATATTCGGTCCCCTATTCTCACCATCTGAGGCCGGTTGGTGAGAATGTCCCTGATCCAAAGGCACATTGATCTTGAAAATCCCATGTCGTGGATTTTCACTATCAGCTTCTCCAGGATGATGGTGTTAAATGCTGAACTGAAGTCAACAAATAGCATCTAGCATAAGGATCAGGATGCTACAGATGTGTCAGGGCTGCGTGTAGTGCAATGGAGACAGCATCCTCTGTGGACCGGCTCCTCCTATAGGCAAACTGGTGTCTAGAATGCAGGTTACTTTTCAGATTTTAAAAGACTGTTGGCGTCTCTACCAGAGCACGGTTAAAGAGGCAAAAAGGGAATATTTGGCAAATATCATTCTCTCAAACTGCCATAACCAACGTGTTTTATTTAACACCATTGACTCTCTGCTTAATATTCCACAGAATGCCTGTTTGGAAGCTTCTTCTGATGTGTGTGATGATTTTCTGCATTTTTTTATTGAAAAGGTTGGTAGTACCAGGGCTCTTATCACAGCTCCTGACTCTGACCCCTCTGTTTTGGTCCCTCGCTCGGCTGCTTTCGATCAGTTTGTGCCTGTGACTGTCTCACTTTTAGAGGACGCGGTTGGCCATATTAAGCCATCAGGTTCCCCTCGTGATCCTGTCCCTCCACGATTTTTTAAAGATATCTTATCTAGCATAGGGCAGCCTGTTCTTGCAATTATAAATAGCAGTCTGTCATCAGGTGTGGTCCCTGCTAGTTTTAAACATGCAGTAGTGCAACCACTGCTTAAAAAACCTGGCCTTGATCAAACTGTTCTGGCTAATTATCGGCCTATTTCGAAACTGCCTTTTCTTTCTAAGGTTTTAGAAAAACTTGTGTACTGTCAGCTGAAACAGTTTTTAGATTACAATGGCATTCTGGAGGTTTTCCAGTCAGGTTTTAAAACTCTTCATGGCACAGAATCTGCCTTAATAAGAGTTTTTAATGACATCCTTCTTGCATGTGATTCTGGTAACCATGTTGTTCTGATTTTACTTGACCTAACTGCTGCCTTTGATACAGTAGACCACGACATTTTAATAACGCGATTACACCACGTTGTAGGTATTGGTGGCACTGTTCTTAAATGGTTCAGGTCTTACCTGGAGGAGAGAACAATCTCGGTCAAGATTGGTGACTCTGAATCATCTGCTGCTTCAATGCCTTATGGCGTCCCACAGGGCTCAATTCTGGGCCCACTGCTTTTCTCTCTTTATTTACTGCCTCTGGGTTCTGTCCTCAGGAAACATGGGATTTCGTTTCATTGTTACGCTGATGATTGTCAGATTTATTTGCCCCTGAAGCAAAAGGATGTACATTCTATCAAACATCTCCTGGCATGTCTAGGTGATATTAAAGCTTGGTTGGCCTTGACCTTTTAAATTTTAATGAAAACAAAACAGAGGTGATGGTGTTTGGACCCAGTGGCTCCTGTGAGTACTCCTCTGTTGACCTGGGACCCTTGGAGGTTTATTTTAAACCTGTTATTACAGATCTTGGTTTTAAGGTGGACAGTGATTTTAAATTGGACAGCCAAATCAGAGCCGTGGTTAAGTCCAGCTTTTATCATTTAAGGCGACTGGCGTCAGTGAAATCTTTTCTTTCCAGGCAGCATTTTGAAACAGTGATCCATGCTTTTATTTCAACTCGATTGGATTACTGTAACGCACTTTATCTGGGAGTTAGTCAGTCGCTGCTCTCACGTCTGCAGCTAGTACAGAATGCTGCTGCACGACTGCTGACAGGAACTCGAAAGAGGGAACACGTGACCCCTGTCCTGGCCTCACTTCACTGGCTGCCTGTATATTTTAGGATTCATTTTAAAATTCTTATGTTTGTTTTTAAATCACTACATAATCTTGCCCCGGCTTACCTCTCTGAGCTTCTTCACCCATACATACCTTATCGGTCTCTTAGGTCCGCAGATCAGCTGCTTTTGGAGGTACCGAGATCAAGAAGGAAGCTCAGAGGGGACAGGGCTTTCTCTGTCATGGGCCCCAAATTATGGAACAACTTGCCTTTGCAGGTCAGGGAGGCCCCTTCACTGTCCACTTTTAAAGCTCGTCTTAAAACCCATCTATTTTATTTGGCTTTCAACTCTAGCGGGATCTAGTTTTAAATTGTATGTTTTTGGTTTTAAACTGTAAGTTTTTATTTTATGCTTTTTATTGTTATGTTGTGTTTTGATGTACAGCACTTTGTATCAGCTGTGGTTGTTTTAAAGTGCTTTATAAATAAAGTATGGTATGGTAGACCAGCAGGAAGGTTATCCTTGATGTGTTTTTAGGATGAGCCTCTCAAAGCACTTTATAATGAGTGGGGTTAGTGCAACTGGGCGGTAGTCATTTCTGCCAGTCATAGCAGATTTCTTTGGTACCAGCACAATGATATAGGACTTAAAGGCAGATGGACAGTGGAAAACTCCAGGGACAGATTGAAAATGTCTAAAAAGAAACCTGCCCACTGGTCAGCACAAGACCTCAGAGTCCTTCCCGATACCTTGTCCAGTCCTGCGGCTCTGTTAGGGTTAATCCTCTTCACAGCGGAAGTCACCTGGTTGAGCTGCAGGATTAGGGGCTGATATTGCTCCTCTAGTTGGAGGGGAGGATTGCTTTCTCTGCCACTAGTGGCATAAAATCTAGCGAAGAAACTATTCAATGTATCAGGAAGAAAGGGCTCCTCACTGATCCACTGGCTAGTGCTCTTGTAGTTTGCCATAGTCCTGAGTCCTTTCCACATATTCCATGAGTCATTGTTGTTGAACTGTTCCTCAATGCACCGCCTGTACCTAAGTTTTGCCAGCCGTCTCTTGGGCCACACAGGGGTGGTCCAAGAGACCTTGGAGCTAGACCTGACTATTGTAGCTACGGTGAGATAAAATCCTGCTTTGAATATACAAATTGGGATGTCTGATTCTTAATTTTCAGTAATTCTTCCCTGCTGTACTGCTTCAGAACTTCAGCTGTCCTACCAGATTACAAAAAATAGACTAAAAATTTTAAATAAAAGAAAACTTGAGCGCTCCGAGCCGCTGCGTGTTTACGTGCTGCCATCCATTACATCAGCCATTACGTGCTGAGGTCGCAGTGTGATGCGACCTCAGCCTTCTCAGCAGTTAGAGCCTGCTCTGACCCTTCCTGTAAAGCACATCAGTATTATTAGTCCAGTGTAGGCGGGGGTTTGGAGGTTGTAGACTAACGCAATAGCGGGGCTAACGTAAAAGCGAGGGGTGGGTGGGTGTGTGGGGTACAGTCAGAGTGGGGAGGGAGCGAAGCTAACATGAGAGCGCGAGGGGACATGGGGATGGGCACAATACAGGATATTTACGGGAAAATAAATAATACAGGAGCACTACGGGAAAGTGGGGTAAACAATCTGTAGCTTCCCAGCCAAAACAGTACATCTGCTCAAGGGAGGATCTACTGGGTTGCCACCCTTTGCCATGCCACCCCTGTTGCTACCCTAGCCGGCAACTATGAATTCAAGAAACAGTCATTGCAAATTTTACATAAGAATATGAATCTTTTTTCCCCAACATTTAATACAACACAAAGTAACCTGACACCAATTTCAGACTTGTGACTGAATAGATGCTGATTCAGATTTATTTGTGTCCCAGATGGGCAATTGATGTTACAGGAAGTATAAAAACTAAAAGACAAAGTATAAGTTAAAATAATAAAACAATAAAACATACCAAAAAAATACATAAAATATAAATCAATACATAATGGGAAGAGTACAGCAGTGTACATTGTCGATACAGTTGCTTTGCACACTAACAATCAAGTGCAAGTCCCCCTACCTTGTCTTGCATTAAAAATAGCGAGAAATGAGAGAGGAGCTTTAAGGACAGAAGACAGCAGTATTGATATACTGAACTGTACATCACCCATCATGTGCCGCACATGCACAATTATGCACATTGAGTTGGGAAAATCGGTGGTCGGAAAATGACAAGATCAGGCAAAGGATTTGAATAAGGGATGCAATGCAAACACTACAACTAAATAACAAGGTCCAAGTGTATCACATTTCACAGATCAGTAAAATGTTTGAACTAAAAAAATATTCAAAAAATGGGAAGTAGGTCAGTTCTGCTAACTTGACTTTGACAATTTTATCATTTACCTGTGCTGCGTAGATCGGTGTGTTTTGGATCAGTTAACACTAAAATAAAGCGACCCACACAACTACTTTCAGATCATCTACTGATGATCTGTCAGAAAGTAGGTGATCTGTCAGAAAGTAGTGCAGAAAGTGAATACCTGCAGTGATTGGTTAATCAATCACTGCAGGTATTCAGGTAATCACTTATTGATGATTGCAGAATTAACATCAAGCATGAAAACAAAATTGCAATGGGCTGTTTTGCTTTTTTTTTTTGTTTTCAAGCATGTTTTTTGCATAAGAAATATGTTTGTGTTTTTTGGAGTTTACTCCGGATACACTTGAACATAAACTCTGCTCTGTGTACTTGTAGAATTGTTGTCTGTTGTCATAGCAACGAGTCTTGCTATGATAACAAGCCAAAAAGTTATTTTCTGTGGCGTAAAACCGACACAGAGAGCGAAAGCAGAACAAAAAGTGATTTAGCATTGTTTTCACTTGTTTTTCAGTATTATTTTTCCGTTTATTGTCGCGCACTGCAACTGCTGCAAAAAGACATTTATTGAACTTTTGTTCAATAAATGTCAGTCTGGACTAATTGCCTCTTTTGTCTGTAGAACATTTCGATATCCATAACAATCATCAAACAGGACGATATTTCATAACGTACAGGAGCCTTGTTTGTTAATCTTTAACAAACTAAGAGTGCTAAAGTGTCAATTAGGTAAAATTAAATTACTGACCAAAAAAGAATAATTTGTTTTTAGACCTCTCTTGTATCTTTACAGAACTGACAGAAACCAAACTGTTTATAGATGTATTTATATCTTGGTAGTATACATATTTTACATATGAAAACGTCGGCAATTTCCTCAGCTTTAATTTAAGCCATATTTTATAGAAATGGGATCATTTATTATGGAGGTACAAGCTAATATCCATTAAATGCTTGAGACTGAGATATAATCAAATGTATTCGAGTTGATCAGCATACTATGGAATATTACTGAATTCCTGAGTTACATTTGAATCAGAATAATTTTGGCGAAATTGAACATATTGCCTAAAAAATTTCTGAATTTTTCTTCTATGGGTCAATAACAAATATTTCTAATCAATACATATATGAAGGAAACGTCCAAAAACTGTACGGGCTTAGAATAAGCAGAAAAGGGGAAAATAGGCATTTTTTTCTAGACAAAGCTAAAATTCCTTTGATAAGGAAAACAAGCATTTTTACTTTATTTAGCAGTTTTCCCAGCCTGTGCAGGTAGTTAACAATTTTACCAGTGGTGTTGAAGATGAGTTCACAAAGTGCTCGCATGACGTTGCAGTAAAGTGAGCCGATACTTGGAAAGCCAGCCAATGTTAACTCTTCTTAAAGATTTGTTTCATACAGACGATTATATATGTGACATCAATTGGAAACATTTTTTATGCCTTTTCCTTTAAGAAACATTTACAGTCAAGGTGTTTTGTATCCATCTGGGGCTGCCCTTTTCTTATTTGACTGCGTTTCCTATTTTTGCTAGTAAAAAGCTTTTTCAGAGCTTGTTAGAGCTTCAGCACCTGGTTATTGTGTCGCATGATTGGCTGGATTCATCAAAGAATTCAAATCATCCTAGGGCTATTGTAAACAAATATTTTAGTAATCGAGTAATCTATCAGTTATTCTTACAATTAATCGAGTAATGGGATAAAAAAAAAAAAGGTAAATCTGGCATAATACGGGTGTTGGATATCAATATCAGTCCAATTTTTCATTTTTGAGCATCCCTAACAGTTACTTTTTAGTAGTTTAGAAAACTAACCTGTAACAATAATAGCTCACTTTCTAAGTTAACCTGAAGTAATGCAAAAATCTGAAGTTATATTAAATTTAACAACAAAGAGGCAGGCTCACAAATACGCTTATAAAAATGTCAATGCTCCAGCTTTTAGTTTATGTATTTATCTTCAGTCAGTTTAATAGATGAATTGAATCCTGCCCCATACCTGTCAAGCTTTGGGTTTGAGAATACAGGAAATGCCGCCTGGAGTTGGGGGTTTGGGGTGGTGGTGGGGGGCAGGCGAACAAATGCAGGTGGAGGGGAGGAAATAAGTCCCCTCCTAGGGCTCCTAGGGAGGAAAGACGAACAAACAAATGTATGACTGGTAGACCAGGGGACGAAAGTAAGAACGGGGGGAGCAATATGGGATATTTACGGCACCTTTGTTTGTCACACTCAGAAACTCATCTACCAGCCATGTACCGCCACAATGATTTCCGCCACCCTTTTGTTCAGAGTAGGATGATATGAAATTTATTGTACGGTTCGTCCGTAAAGCTACACTTACACTATAAGCATCTGAGTAGTTACTCAGCCGCCCACCGTGTTCAGTCTGCTTACCTGTATAAATACTCCAGCAGCGCTCTTCCCGCCATTCACTTTGAACCAGCAGCTACTGGAGGAAAAGGCTGCCTTACTCCAGGCAGCGCTCCAGTCATTTTAAGGATGCTTATTGGTCCCCAAAAAACAATGAAAACCCAGGCATAATCCCCATAATCCTAACCCCATAATGTCTGGGTTTTCATCGGAACACGGTGCGCTAAATAATAAAACATAAATTAACAAAGCTTCGAGGCAGGTAAATTTTCCTCGAGGAATTTTAATAATCGAGGTACTCTAATCATTCGAGGAATCGTTTCAGTCCTAAACCATTCAGCAGCAAACTGCTACCTGTGTTTTGCCTTTTGTGGTTTATCCCGACCCCCAAGTATTTGTTTGTTTGTTTGTTTTTACATAAAACCCATAAAAACAGGAATTCAAAAAATTAGAATACTGTGAAGAAATCAGCTCACATTTTACAGGGCATGAATGTTGTAAACTGGGGGAGCACAGGTTTCCACCAAGTGTCATTACATTATTTTAATTTGGTTCTATTGTCTCAGTTCAGTTCGATATAGGGAAGACTGCAGATCTTACTGCTGGCCAGAAGACCGTCATTGATGTCCTCCATAGGATGTGTAAGCTGCAAATGTTCATAGCTAAGGAAACGCCATCAATGTTCAATACAGTGCTGTGTCCAAGCATGTCAAAATATGATGATACAAAATTTACGGTAATTGCATTGATTAATTGGGGACAACTATTTTTACCAAGTCAACAGTTGAGAAACAGCAGTTTCCTGCAGTTGGTTTGAAGTAAGTTGTGGCTAAAACAGAGATTAGTGAGGAAACATGTCTGCACATAGTGGCTCCTCAGAACACAAGAAAACGCTGCAAGGCTATATCTAATTCTCTTCTTGCACCAAAGGTCATAGTAGAAAGGATTAAAAAATTACAAGATGTTTTAAAAATCTCAGGGTGTGTTAGAAAGTCAAGTGACACCTGCACTATTAAGGTGATGGCTCACTATGAAGACCTTACTGAAGAATGAGGGACATACTGGTGACAAGATCTCAAGACAGTTCAACAAACACTGCATATTCTCTGGATTCTATCAATTTTATGTGAAAGTTGCTTCTGGGTTCCCTCTGCTGTTTTACTTGACTACCTTATCCTGCTTTACCTGCTTTTAAGTCCTAGGAGGGGTTAAGTAGGCTCTGCATAATGTTTTTATCCTGTGCACAGTTCCGCCGTTTTTACGAGGTTTTATTTTTCATGATTTCGGGAGCTGATGGGCTGACGGAACACAGCCATCACTTCCCTGTTGTCGGACAGTGACATCTGCCTCAATCTTCTTGACTGTCTGACTAGGTCTTCAATTCACATGCTTTGTGAATCCGGCATTACACTTTTTGCAGTTCCGAGAATTTTTCGTGAAATACCTATTGCTTACAGTAATTTTGCAATAACAATAATTTTGCAAAACATTGCTAACCCCTTCAAGGGTAGTTCTTATTACACAATTGTGGAAACAAAGACTTGTGCAAAGCCTCGCCTTAAAGCTACAGTATGTAATTTTTATTAAAAAAGAAAATGTTTTTTACATATTTGTTAAAACTGTCACTATGTCATGACAGTATGAAACGGATCTTATGAAAAAATTGAGCTCCTCTGCTTTCGCCTATGGTTCTCCTATATCAAACATATTTTAAATTTAAATGAAGAGATGAAGTAATACAATATAAAATACAGTGACTTAAAATATATTACTGTATGTACTAGGTCATCAAATCAGTGTCAGTTGACAGTGTCAACAAAGGTCCCTGTAGGAATTTTTAAGGTCCAGCAGATGTCAGTATTCAGTGACGATATCAATAGTATCAATACAGATACAAACGCCTCGTTAACCCATCACTAGTGTTTACTATGTTGTTGTAAATAGGGTTGCACAATGCCAGCATCGACTGATATGTAATTTTTTAAACATGTCAATATCAGTCAAATAAATATAACTAGGTTGATACGAAGAACCGATATTTATTTTCATTTGTTGCTTTTTGTTTCTGCTCATGTTTTTTTTAAAGGTGTTGAAACGGCTTATCACCATTCAGTGATTTGGAGGCGACAGATGTCCTGCTCCAACCCCTCACTTTCGGATCCTTCCTTCCCAAGAAACATTGGAGTCATCGTTGCTTCCTGAACTATATGGCTCAAAAAATATGGTTGCAGTTCTTCAGTAGAACCAGCTCCCTCTTCTTCACCACTCCATCTAGCTACTTCCTTCTTCCCTGGTAAATGCACGTTCTATGCAGGAAATCAATCAATCAATCAATCAAATTTTATTTGTATAGCACATTTCAGCAGCAAGGCATTTCAAAGTGCTTTACATCATTACAAACACAGAAACACAATGCAATATAGAATCAATCATTAAGTCAAGTTCCATCAATAAATTTGTAATTGATTAAATTTCAAATACAATTCTAAACAGGTGGGTTTTTAGTTGAGATTTAAAAGAAGTCAGTGTTTCAGCTGTTTTACAGTTTTCTGGAAGTTTGTTCCAAATTTGTGGTGCATAGATGCTGAAAGCTGCTTCTCCTCGTTTGGTTCTGGTTCTGGGGATGCAGAGCAGACCAGAACCGGAAGACCTGAGAGGTCTGGAAGGTTGATACAACAACAGCAGATCTTTAACGTATTGTGGTGCTAAGCTGTTCAGTGATTTGTAAACTAACAACAGTATTTTAAAGTCTATTCTTTGAGCTACAGGGAGCCAGTGTAGGGACTTTAAAACTGGTGTTATGTACTCTATCTTCCTGGTTTTAGTGAGAACGCGAGCAGCAGCATTCTGGATCAGCTGCAGCTGTTTGATTGTTTTGTTGGACAGACCTGTGAAGAGGCTGTTGCAATAATCAATACGACTGAAGATGAACGCATGGATGAGTTTCTCTAGATCTTGCTGAGACATTAGTCTTTTATCCTGGAAATGTTCTTCAGGTGATAGAAGGCCGACTCAGTAACTGTCATATGTGGCTCTGGAGGTTCAGGTCAGAGTCCATCACTACTCCCAGATCACTGGGAGTAGTGGTTTCGGGCCTGATCGCTGGTTTTCAGTTGTAACAACTGAAGCTGTGCATTGACTCTAGATCGTTCCTCTTTAGGTCCAAAAATAATAACTTCAGTTTTGTTTCTGTTCAGCTGGAGAAAGTTTTGGCACATCCACACATTTATCTGTTCTAAGCATCTGTTCAGTGATTGGATGGGCTCTGAATCACCTGGTGACATCGTAATGTAGAGCTTTGTGTCATCTGCATAGTTATGGTCGCTAATATTATTTCCTGTTATAACCTGAGCTAGTGGGAGCATATAAATATTGAATAAAAGGGGCCCTAGGATTGAACCTTAGGGTACCCCACATGTGACCTTTGACCTCTTTGATGAAAAGTTTTCAATTGAAACAAAGAAATCCCTGTTCTTTATTAAGATTCAAACCAGTTAAGCACTGGACCTGAGAGTCCGACCCACCTCTCCAGTCGATTCAGTAATATGTCATGGTCAACAGTGTCAAAAGCTGCACTGAGGTCCAACAGAACCAGCACTGTGGTTCTCCCACAGTCCGTATTTATATGGATGTCATTGAACACTTTTACGAGGGCAGTCTCTGTGCTGTGGTGAGCACGAAAACCAGACTGGAAGTAGTCAAAGAGGTTGGTTATAGTTAGGAAGCTAGTTAATTGTTTACACACAGCTTTTTCAATAACTTTGCTGATGAATGGGAGGTTGGAGATCAGCCTGTAATTCTGCATTAGTGATTTGTCCAGATTGTTCTTTTTTATAAGTGGTTTGATTACTGCTGTTTTCAAAGCCTTGGGGAAAACGCCTGATGACAGCGATGAGTTTACTATTTAGATCAGATCAGCAGCAATAACAGGCAGGACTTTCTTAAAGAAATGTGAGGGTAAAACATCCAGACAGCAGGAACTGGAGCTTAGTTGACTTATAACTTCCTGTAGGGTTTTATAATGAAATAGTTGAAATTGGGTCATTTTTCCTGTATTTGTTTTGTTTGGGCACAGCATTGGTACTGACTTTATAGTGGATGTACAGATTAAGGCTCTGATTTTTTGAATTTTCTCTGAAAAGAAGCTGGAAAACTGGTTGCAGGCGGCAATACATTGGAAGTCAGGCAGTAACGTCACAGGAGGGTTTGTGATTCTGTCAACTGTTGCAAATAAAGCTCGAGCATTGTTAATGTTTTTGTTTATGACATCTGCAAAGAAAGCCTCTCTTGCATGTTTTAGTGTTAAATGATAGTTACATAGTCTTTCTTTATAGATGTCATAATTAACGTGAAGTAGAGTTTTACTCCATTTTCGTTCTGCCCTATTGTCTTGCAGATTCCTCCATGGAGATTTCTTTTTACCAGACACAACCTTCATTTTAATTGGGGCAATGGAATCAATAATATCTGAGACTTTAGACTGAAAATCATTTTTGATAAAATGAAAATCAACTTATCTACATCATTACAGCTTAAGGGTGAGGAAGAAGAGTAGATTTGATTAAAAGTTTCTGATGTGTTTTCAGTGAGAGAACATTTGTGATGGTTGCTGTTTGTATAAGTGGGTTAAAGAATAAAGAACTTTCAAAGATAACAGCGAAGTGATGCGACAGGCGACAACAGTTACAGAGACATTGGAAATATTAACACCCTTACTGATAACCAGGTCCAGTGTGTGTCCTTGAGTGTGTGTTGCTTGTTTGACATGTTGTGTTAGACCAAAAGTCTCTAAAATATTAGTGAGCTTTTTTGCCCCTCTGTCTTGGGGGTTGTCAACATGAATGTTGAAATCACCGACAATTATTAAACAATCATAATCAATACATATGAGAGATAGAAGTTCATTCAAGTCAGTAAAGAAATTTTCCACAAAAGTTGGAGTTTTGTATAGAGTTACTGTCAAAGTTCGTTTGTGGTCTTTAACTTCAATTCCAAGATACTCAAAAGAGGTGAAGTGATCCAAAAAGATTTTACTACAATTTATGGTATTCTTAGGCCTGTCGCGATAAACGGTAAATCAATTAATCGTATGATAAATTAAAACTATCGATGTCATTTTAATTATCGGCATTATCTCTTCCGGCCTTTTTCTCTTTCTGTTGATGACACCGAATGAAAAAAGGCTCACCTCCAGTGCTCTCCACTGACGCCCCCTTCCTCATTTTACTTAATGTAATGCCCAGCGCGCACGAGCTGCCGGCCGATTGTCGGCCCATTTTCAAAACCTGACAGACCACACATTAGCCGACAGAAATCCTAGGTATAAAGGTTCGATCGGGTTCGATCGAACCGTGTGATGTCCAACAATTGGCACAAAATAATGGCTACAAGCTCAGTTAACTAATTTTAAAACCAGGCATTAATCAATGCTTTACTACAATCTACCTGCAATGCAGGCTAGTGTCAGCGTAAAGTCCTGACTGAAAGAAAATCATTAGAACCTATTTACGTCACGTTAACGAAGAACAGCTGAAAAGTTACCAGGTTTATCAACTGCGGTAGCAATTTCGCTCCAACTCCTCCCCTTGTCATTACTATATTCTTTGCATGCTGAATAAACATTAATGTTGTTTCCACATATCATCTCCAATGTCCGCTGGACTTCTGGTTGCGCCGTGTCAGCTGTTTGGGATTCCCCGACGTAATTGAGGTTGAAGGTGGGTTTCAGCTTAGAGCCGGCCACGCTGATTCGTCCAGGTGAGGGGTTCTCCCTGTCAGTCGCCTCATCGGATCTGCGGTGTGAGACTCTTGTTTCGGCTTGGCACCCATAGCGTTCCAGGGTGGGCTGCTTTGATGCGAGGTGTACAACCTCTCCGTTGATTTGAGGAAGAGTTGTCTGATTTCTACAGTTAGCGTTGATTTCAAAGTTCACCTCCAGCTGTTTGATCTTCATTTCTATAGACTGAAGTCGTTGTATAATACTGCTAATGTCCTTGGGGTTGGCCGGAGGCATTTTGTCCTGGTTCAACTTGGAGATGAAGAAAAGTAAAAAGTAAAAATAAAAGTAAGAAAATCACCCAGTCCTTAGGTTTGTAGTAATCCAGTTATGATGTTGAAAATGTGAATATAACTATAAAAACTGTCACCTTAAAAATAGCCGGCTAATAATAACTATATTTGGTGCCGGCACAGCTGGCTGCTTGCAGACGCAGCTCCCGTCATGTGTGTTAATCTGTGTATATTTGCTGTAACCGATTAAGGATCCGTGCTTAAAGAACCCATAGATCATCAGTTAAGCTTTCCACAATGGCTGGATGTGGTTTTGTCGCTGTTCTCCGTGTTCTTCTGCTACTTTTTCTACTCTTTGTTATGGAGAACATCGCCAAACGGAGTAGCAGCATTGTTTACGCGCGTGAACAGCTGATTGCGCTGTGTAAGCCTCTGCTGCTGCCCGGAGACAGGCCTGTGGTCCCAGAGGAGTTATGGAGGAGACACCGGGGCTACAGGCCTGGAGTTAAACAGAGGGAGAAGAGGAGACGGCACAAACCAGCGGTACCGGCGATTATTGTGGGGAAAGTGAGGTTTTTGGGTTCGAGGCACGGACGAACTCACGGCCCTGGTTAGGACCCAGAAGGAGTACAGGGAGTGCAGTATCTTCTGCTTCACGGAAACCTGGCCACACTCGCTTATTCCGGACTACAGCGTGGAGCTCCCTGGATTTTCCTTGGTGCGGGGGGACAGGGACTTTTCCAAGAGTCGGAAGAAGAAGGGCGGCCGGATTGCACTTTATGTGAGTGAGAGGTGGTGTAATCCCGGTCATGTTAACATGAAGGAACAGATTTGTAGCCCGGATATTGAACTTCTGGCTGTGGGAATGCGGCCGTATTATTTACTGAGGGAGTTTACGTCCGCCATTTTGATCGCTGTTTACATTCCCCCATCAGCTGATGCAGCGGTGGCCTGTGACGTCATCAGCTCTACCTCAGCCAAACTCCAGACTCAACACCCGGACGCCTTCATGGTCTTTAACCATGCCTCATTCGACAAAACTCTACACAACTTCCAGCAGTATGTTGACTGTCCCACCAGGGAAAACAAAATGCTGGATCTCCTGTATGCTAATGCCAAAGATGCATACAGCGCCACAGCCCTGCCCCCCTTGGCAGGTCGGACCACATCTTGATTAGGATGACTCCCAAGTATGTCCCTCGAGTGAGTAGGCAGCCTGTGCACATCAGGACGGTGAGGAGGTGGACACAGGAGGCAGCTGAGGCACTGCAGGACTGCTTTGGGTCGACAGACAGGAGTTCTTCCACGACACCAACAACACCAGGAGTATGTGGCAAGGCATACGGGCGATCACAGATTACAATCCATCCTCCCACCCCAGTGGGCGAAGTTGATGCTGACTTTCTCAATGGACTCAATAACTTCTTTGGGAGGTTCGAGGCACTGAACAGTACTCCGGCAAAGAAAACTGTTCCCCACCAGGAAGAGGAGGCACTCTGCCTGGACACAGCCGATGTGTTGAAGACTCTGAAAAGAGTCAACCCACGGAAGGCCTCAGGCCCCGACAACATACCTGGGCGGGTGTTCAGAGAATGCGCAGGTCATCTCCTCCGCCCTACACCTGAGCCTGGCTCACCTGGAGGAGAAGAACACTCATGTGCGGATGTTGTTCCTGGACTTCAGCTCAGCGTTCAACACAATCATCCCACAACATCTGGCAGAAAAACTGGGACACCTGGGCTTCAGCACCCCCCTGCGCAACTGGCTGCTAGACTTCCTCACCGACAGACCTCAGTCAGTCCGGATCGGACAACACACCTCCGATGTCATCACCCTCAGCACAGGCTCCCCTCAGGGTTGTGTCCTGAGCCCTCTGCTGTTCACTCTGATGACACACGACTGCGCCCCCAAGTTCGCCACCAATCACATCGTGAAGTTCGCGGACGACACAACGGTGGTGGGCCTCAGTGGGACTACAGAGAGGAGGTGGAGCAGCTGGTGGACTGGTGCAGAGACAACAGCCTGATCCTGAACGTTGACAAGACGAAGGAGATGATCGTCGACTTCAGGAAGAACCGGCCCAGCCACACTCCACTGCTCATCAACAGCTCGGCTGTGGAGGTGGTCAGCAGCACCAAATTCCTGGGGGTGCACATCATAAACGACCTCACCTGGACTGTGAACACCACATCTCTGGTCAAGAGGGCACAGAAACGCTTGTATTTCCTGCAGAGGATGAGAAGAGCACACCTGCCCCCGCCCATCCTCAAGACGTTCTACAGAAGCACCATAGAGAGCATTCTGACCAGCTGCCTCTCTGTGTGGTGTGGAGGCTGCAGCGCCTCCGACTGGAAGAACGTGAGGAGAGTGGTGCGGACAGCAGAGAGGATCATCGGGGCCCCCCTTCCCTCCATTCAGGACATTTCATCCCAGCGCTGCGTGTCCCGAGGCCGAAACATCGTCAGTGACCCCTCACACCCCCACCATGGACTGTTCTCCCTGCTGCCCTCTGGAAAGAGGTTCCGCAGCATCCGGTGCAGGTCCACCAGGTTCCAAAACAGCTTTTCCCGCTTGCCATCAGACTGTTGAACTCTTAACTGGACTGCACTCAAAAACTGGTGTCCACTTCATACCTTGCACATGTACATAGCTACATAACTTCTATTTTACTGTCATTCCTGCACTTTATATTTTATATTTATATTTATATTCTGGAGTAACCTCATAACACTGGAACCTCAAAACATTGTTCTGAGCCGTATGCAACGAAATTTCGTTCTGTATACACCCTGTGCATGCAAAATGATAATAAAGTCAGTCTAAGTCTCTAATGTGGTTCCTGTTCCCAAGAAGCCAAGGCCATCCGACCCAGAGGACTACGGACCAGTTGCTCTCACATCTCATGTGATGAAGGTCATGGAGAGACTGGTCCTGGCCCAGCTGAGGCCTAGGGTGAGGACGTTTCTAGACCCCCTGCAATTTGCCTACCAGCCCCACTTAGGAGTGGACGATGCCGTCATCTTCCTGCTGCAATGAGCACTTTCGCACCTGGATGGTGGAGGAGACACTGTGAGAATCACATTCTTTGATTTCTCCAGTGCCTTCAACACCATCCAGCCTCTGCTACTGGGTGAGAGCTGCGGAGGATGGGTGTCAACGACTCAGTGATCTCCTGGGTTACTGACTACTTGACAGGCAGGCCACAGTTTGTCCGTCTGGGCAGTGTCCTGTCTGATGTGGTGGTCAGTGACGTAGGAGCTCCACAGGGAACTGTGCTTTCTCCCTTTCTCTTCACCCTGTAAACCACTGATTTCCAGTAGGTGAGTCATGTCACCTACAGAAGTTTTCTGATGACTCAGCAGTTGTTGGGTGTATAGGGGATGGAGGGGAGGGGGAGTACAGGACACTGGTGGACAGCTTTGTGTAGTGGTCTGACCAGAATCACCTGAGGCTCAACATTAGTAAGACCAGAGAGATGGTGATTGACTTCAGAAGGAAGAAGACATCTTCACGGCCACTGAAGATCAAAGGGGAAGTGGTGGAGGAGGTGGGGATTACAAATACCTGGGAGTTGTAATCAGCAACAGACTGGACTGGGCATCTAACACTGACGCTGTGTGCAGGAAGGGGATGAGCAGACTCTATTTTTTAAGGAAGCTGAGATCCTTCAAAGTGTGCAGCAAGATGTTGGAGACCTTTTATCACAGTGTTGTTGCCGGTGCCATCTTCTTTGCTGCTGTGTGTTGGGGAAGCAGCATCAGAGCCAGTGACTCTAATAGACTGGACAAAATCATCAGGAAAGCTGGCTCTGTACTGGGACTAAGGCTGGAGTCCCTGGAAACTGTGGTGGAGAGGAGGACACTGAAGAAGGTTCTGTCTATTATGGACAATAAACAGCACCCTCTCCACAACATAGTGGACAGACAGCGGAGCACCTTCTCACATAGACTGCTCCAGCTCCGCTGTCGTAGGGACAGATACAGGAAATTCTTCCTGCCACATGCCATCTCACTGTACAATAAAAGCTAAATCATTGTTCTGCACTAATCAGTCCAATTTTGCACAACTGCACTGTGGCACACTTGCTGTACATATATTTACATATACATATCTGCATTTTTTTTTTTGAATCTTTGGAAGGACTGCTCTTAAGTTGCTTTTTATATTAACAGCATTTCATATTTTTTACAATTTATAGCATTTTATATTTTATTTTTTATTTTTATTTTATCTACAACTACTACTCAGTGGTAGTTGTTATTGTGTCTTGTCTCTATGTTGTAACTGCGAAGTAATTTCCCTGCTGGGATGAATAAAGTACTTCTATTCTATTCTATTATTCTATTTAAAATCTTCTTACTTGATGCAACAATGTTGCTAACTGAATAAGCTAAGTTTTAGCTGAACTGATCCTTCCCTCCTGGAAAGTGTCAGAGCTAACAGAACACTCGGCCAGACATAGCTTCTATGAAGAGAAAAACAGACTGAACATGAATTGCATAACTACAGAAAAGGCTTAGCCTAAGATTTTAAGCCTGGTCTGAAAAGTATTCGAGGTGTCTGTTTAGTATACACTAAAACTGGGAGCTGGTTACAGAGGAGAGGAGGTTAGAGGCTATGTTAACACAGTGGCAAATGTGACCCAAATCAGCTGTTGGCCATATGCAACCCATTCAATCTTTCATACTGAAAGAGTTAGTCTGAACATCTCAATTCAAGGAGGCACCAGATATTTGTTCTTGGTGCAAGGTGTTTGATACTCAAATGACATTACCTCTCTTTTGAGGAACTTCCTGCAAAAAGATAAAGGATTGCAGCGAGTAAAGCAGCAGGTCGTAATTTTAAACAAATGGCTCAAACTTGCTCTTTGACTTCTTGCTTCTGTGTATTCCTGGTCAATCAGAAAAGTTCCATTTCATGCCACATCTTTTTGTCGAGTTAGTGTTTTTGCTTCAACTACACTTAAAATGGCCATTTTGAAAATGGATTCCATTTTTTCAGAATTATTTGTTTACACTTCTTAGAGGGGAAAGAATTAAAACAAGGAGTCCACAACAGACACTACTCCTAAAACGATCTTTCTCACATTGTGGTCCGCAAGGTATTGCATGTAAACAAGTGTTATTTTCTGTGACTTGAGCTCAAAGTGCAACGCATACAGCTAGCTTACCAAATGATTGTGTTTAATAATAATGGATAAGTGGCTTAAAACTGGGTCACTAAAAAGAAAAGCTGAAGATACCAGTGGAAAGAAAACAACTCCATGACTACTTATATTATCAAATGAAGCTGAGTCAAACCTGCTGAGAGTTTTGATGTAGTTTTCTAAAGATTCACTTCTTTTGAATGGCTCTTTGCCTTGAACGGCAGGACTCAAGTCTGTTAGTGAAAACTGTTCTTTGATTTTTATGACTTTGCTTGCTTATAATGCTCTGCTCAAACATTGACTTTTTATTTAATTAAAAATGATTAAATTAAGTAAATACTATAGATAAATAAATGGTTGTATATTTTTTATGTTTAATTTTTCTGAAGAAGATTTTTGTTTCTGTCAAAGCAACTCAAGTCTATTTTCCTTTAATTGTGCTTCTGATTTGCGAATAGACCTAAATATTAATGCACACAATGGTTGTAGTAAATAACATCTTGTTTTTTTTATTTCCATGTGTTTGACATAATTGGAAAGCATACAAACCACGCTTTCACAATATGCAAATAATAAGTATGATTGGAGTATGATTGTTCATGACAGCAAGTGTGCTAAGAGACTAGTATTTTTATTTCAGATTGTATATGTTAAGATGTTGTGCTATTTGTGGTCTGTGAGTGTTTGTTAATGGATTAAGTGATCCTCGACCTGAAAAGGTTTGAGAAACACTGTCTTAAAGGGAAAACCAGAATGAATTTATGTTCAGAACCTCAGAATTTTAATCTTAGCAGAAAATAAGATCTTTAACTTTGAATGGCATTTAAATTTTGCAAAATGTTATAAACATTTATTGTAAAACTATTGCTTCTAGACATTCTCAAGAACATCATTTTTGGGGTTAGGACAGTTTATTCAATGTAAAGCTACCTGAAAGGATTTTCAACAGCCTTGGTCAGAATAGTGAAGACTGAACCTTAAGGATCTGAAAGACTCGTGTCCATTTCTCAACATCCGACTCCAACATGTCTGGAATCTGGTTATTTATTGCTTATACGTCAATTGCACTGTATAACAGTTGACTAGATCAGTCAATTTTAATATTTGTGATTTTTAGTGGATCTGTGTTTTCTGAAAGAGTTATTTTGACTTATCCTTAGAGCCTGACTAAGGATGATACACATCTGTTGTATTGCTTTGACAGCACAGTAATCCAAACACAGTGTAACCAGAGAACCGTATGAATGTGAAGGGACTGGTGGTCCAGAATGTGTTTTACTTTACCACATACTGAAATGTTAAGTCTTTAACTTAGTATGTGATTAAATATACTTAGGTATGGGCAATAAAATAATAGCAATATTTATTACAAAATAATTTTTCCTTGCTAAACAAATGAGAGAGAATCAATATAGACCTTCGATATACAGAAAAGATGAATAGCTAATAAGAGCTCCTTGCTGAACCAGTCATATGAGTTGAATAGGTTCATGCAGAAAGCACAGAAGCACCCAGATTTTCATTTCAGGTAATAAGCAGGACATGACTGGGAATAAAGAGTGTCCTAATGGAAGAAAAGATAGAAGACAGTGAATTACACTGTTTACAAAAAGGAGTTATTTTGACTATTTAAAGTCAGACAAAAACAAAGTAACATGCACTGCAAATTATGTTGAGTGTATGTTGGGAAATACTGCCGATCACTAGTGTCACCCAGTAGAGCATGCAGAATGTGAAACTTTACAATCATAGATGAGCGCAAGTGCTAAGAACCCACCCTGCACCAAAATAACGCTTATACATTGTAATGTACTATATGTAATACTATTATACGCTATATATTTAATTCTTATCTTTGAAAGCTGCTGAAGTTTTCACTGAGAATGTAAAGGATTAAAATTTTTCTTCTCTCAAAGCAGACTATTTCAATGTTTTGATTTGTTTTTTCCTTGAAATCTGCTTAAATTTGCACTTAGGATCTAAACGATTGTTTTGGAATATTTTTTTCTTTTTATATTTCTTTTTCATTTCTTATTCTTAAAGCAATATTTTAAATGGGCAAATGAGAGATTTTCATATTTTACATTTCATTGTCTATTTTGTTTATATGAGGGACATGGTCATAGACATTTATCACAGCATTCTGAAATTTTTTTTATTTCCAACAATTTTTGAATTATCAGGTGTGTTCTCATTCTATAACTTACATTCTTTTTCAAACAAATGGTTATATAAGTATTTGAATGAAAGTTTGAATGTGAATGTTTGTATGTAGTTACACAGCACAAAAAATAATAATAATCCCTCTACTGTTTAATAGTGTGTAATGATGTTTTTTTCTTGCAGGAATTCTCCAATTTGAACTATGGAAGACTTCACACTATCCCAGGATCCAAACAAAAATTCATCAGGTGGGGAGGAAGAAAAAGATGAGGGGAAAGATTTAGTCTGCAAGCATTTCAGAGAAGCAAATGATGGGCCCCTCTTCTGTAATACTGATGAATCTATCACAAAGGACAATGGAAGTGTGATTAGAAAGGATGACCAAACTGTCCAAGGCCGTTGTAAAATTCAGCAGCGGGCTGTTTTCTCTGGAAAAATTCTTAGTTTTGGATGCTCATTGTGTAAAGACAATTTAACATTTAGCCCCAATGATCTCCTTAAACATTTCCGAGCAGTTCATCAAGGATCCCTTCCCACATACCCTTGTGACTTGTGTGACTTTGTCACAAATGAGTTTCCTGCACTTCAACGTCACCGAATTGAGCACAGGAATACTCTGGTTGCATGTGAGCTCTGCAATGACAATGTTCAGTATTCCCTGCTTTTGCTGACCAGACACTACATGATGTGTCATAGTATAAACGGAGAGTTTAAATGTGACTGGTGCGAGTTTACTACTGTTGATGCAGGAACATTTGTTCAGCACATCCATCACCATAATGAGAGTCATTGGAAGTGTTCAAAATGTAAACATATTAGCTTAAATGAAGAAGATCACCATAATCATATGAAAGCTCACTCTGGTACATTTACTTTCACTTGTCCAATTTGTGGATTTGGCACAGCAGAAAGTGAGCAGCTTAAAAAGCACACAGCGGCTGTTCACAAAGAGGAGGCACAGCGAAAGAGTGCTCTAAAAGTTGCTGAAGACTGTGGTTCACCAACAAATTCTTCTACAAATACAAAACTGTATAAAAAGATTGCAGTTTCACAGGAAACACAAGGGATGTCAAAATTGAATTCTCCCCCTAGAACTGTACCAAGTGAAAATGGCAGACTAACCAAACAAGAATTTTCCTTGGAGGAGATCCACCACTTTACGGATGGGACTCTAGGACGAAAGGACAACAGAAGTCGGAACTTTCATAATGCAGAACACTCGACTTCAGTCATGTTACAGGAATGTGAAAATGCAAATAATTCTGACACTGGAAGTCATCCCAATGCCAATGGGCTTACTGTACTGATGGTGAAAAACAAAATCTCTCTTCCCCCTAATTGTACAACTAAAGTGATGGGATTCAAGATAGTTGATGGCAAAAAGCATTTGGTTCTCAAAGTAATACCAACAGCAAAGCAAAATGTGTCTTCTCAGAGCCATTTATTAATGGATGGTGTAGGTCCTTTGGTATCAAATCCTGTGATATCAAAAACAATGGACTCCATTGAGACTGAGCAGTACTCTGAATGCAAGGGCTCCACATCAAAATGTTTAGCTGTTTCACCAAGAAACGGATCTTTGCTTCAAATGGATCGTGATGATGTTATGGCAGTAAAAGTGAAGATTGAGGAGGAGGAAACCTCTGTTTGTCATTTTAATTCTACTCCGTACTCTGATAGTGAACAAATAAATCCCTCACAAAACCGGTTTTACTCAGTGGCGGATGAAGGTCGCCACAGCTGTGAGTCTGTATATACTGACAAAGGCAAGGTAGCAGTGTCTGGGAATTCAGATGCTGCAAATTTCAAATGTGATGGAGCTACCTATGGATCTGAAATGAGTAATACTAAAATGGAATGTGAGGATATTAGTACTTGTCAATCTCCTTTAAATGCTGCCCAGAAAACATTGCTTTCCAAAACTGTCTGCAGAGAAACTGTAAAGAACAGCAGAACCACAGAAGAATCAATTCTAACCAATGATTTTGACGGATTATGCAAAAAAAACAAAGACAACTTTGCTACCAACACCTTGTACAATGACTCCCCTCATCAGATTTCTCTGGAAAACAGAGATGGCGCATTCATGGAAAATGGAAGTAAAATTTGTCAGCAAATTGTAAAACACATAGAATCTTCGTCTCAATTGCCACAACCCTTTTCTGTTAGGAGCAGAGTAGAAGGCTTGGGCACAGGTAAAGGTGAACCACAAACATCAAACAAGGAGGTATTTACTTTTCACAACTATTCAAAGGAAATGTTTAGCTCCTCACCAGTACAGAGCAATTCCCAAAACTTGCTCTGTACTGGCGAATATTCTGAACAGACAAAAAATGCTTGGGATCCATCACAGTTTAGTTTGAGATTAACAGAGCCTCCAGAACACACTGCAGGAAATACAGATGGGGATGGGGAGGTAGATGAGTGCATAGCAAATGATAATCTTTTGAGTGAGGAAAATGGAGATTCAGTTCTTCAAGACTTTAATATCATCAAAATTGAGGAAGATGGGATCCCCATATCCACAAAACAGCCAGAAACAAAAACTAGTTTACATTCTATAGAAAGTTTTGTCAAAGAACATTCAAATGCTATCATTACTCGACAGCTTAACAGAGAAAGAACAGAACTTTCACATGCAAGAAATGTCTTTTTAAAGCAAGCTAAAAAACCTCTTCAAATTCTTCAGTTGCCTGGTGGAAAGCAACCAGTACTCGTGAGAGCAACAAACATCCAACCAACCAACAATAAATTTGCCATGCCAGTGCAAGTCACGGCCACTCCAGGTTTTAAACTCCTAACTAGTTCTCCAAATCCTCAGGTCAGTTTATCTTGCATGAAACAACAGTTTAATAACTTGAGTAACACTACTGGTGTAATGCTTACTCCAAAAGCCAACATTGTAGGTATATCATCAGGAGATCCACAAGCCACAGAAAAGGGGACTGTTCTCTCTGCTGTTTGTTCAGGGGGTAGCACCTCATCAAATCACTACTTTATCAACAGCTCAGGTTTCAAGAGACCTGTGCTTCTTTCAAGAACACTTCATAGTCCATCAACAAATACAGCAGCAAAGGCACAGCCAACATGCTACTTTGTGCAGAGGTCTATCCCATCTACTCATAACCCCAGTAAAGCTAGCTTCAAATTACCTGGTCCTCAACTCTCAGTCAACTCACAACCAGTTCTGGCAGGAACTTTTCCAGAAAAATCCAGCACTCCACAAACTGGTCGTCAGGCGTACTTGCTTCGATATGTTTCTCCTTCTAGATCAAGCCTTTTTGGAAATAAGCAAGAGGCAAAGAACAGGGCTATTTTGAGCCAGAGCAGTGAATGTCCTGGGAATAAAGTCATATTTAAAATAGTTTCGCCCACTGCTCACCTCAATACTACTCCCACATCAAGCAAGCAACCTTTGCTTTTGGCCAGCAGACCTCAAGGGCAGTGCTTTCTAGTGTCTGCAAACAAAACCTGTCCAACATCTCAATTGATCAGTGTACAAAATAATATACATGAACATCCAAAGGAGCCTAGAGGGTCACCTTCAGTCATAAATGGAAACCTACAGCCATGTGAAGCAAATAGACTGCTCTTTGCTCCAAGGCTTGTAAGCCAAAGGAAAAGACACAAGAAAACTTTATTTGATGAGCTCCCAGCAAACCTGCATAAGGTTAATAGGCTCTCAAATAAGGTGCTGACTGAAAAAGACAATATTTTATGGTCGCCAGCTGGCAAAGAAGTGGAGAGGATGCTGAGACTTGCGCCACACAGCACAGGACAGCAGATCAAATATCCCTGTAGAGGCCAACCTGTTGTGGTGCTTAATCATCCTGATGCTGACATTCCGGAAGTGATGAACATAATGAAGGCAGTCAACAGGTACAAAGGTGCTGTCACAAAAGTTGCTCTAAGTCAAAAGACAGTTCAAGCCCTTGCTGAGTTTAGTGGTCTTGTGAACAATTGCTCTGCATCTTCAAGTGAATGTGTTTCAAGACCTAGACCTGTTCTGAGTTCTGTCCGAGAACGATTTCTCCTGAAATTAAAACTAAGAAAGAAAAACAAAAAGAAATATGAAGTAGTGAAAACTTTATCTGCGTGTGGACAAGCCTCAATGGTGTTTGACTGCTGGTTTTGTGGTCGTCTTTTCAACAACCAAGAAGATTGGATTGGCCACGGCCAAAGACATCTCATGGAGGCAACAAGAGACTGGAATAAGCTCTTCTGAAAGTTTTACACCATTCTGAAATGGCTAAATGTTTGTTTTTTTTCTCAAAGAACGTTTGATATAATGTAAAGATCCTAGATTCTTTTTTCATCACTTAAATACATATTGAGTGAATTACAGTTTTTTATGCATATCATGGGAAATGTAAACATGATTTTTGCCACCCATGTTAGTTTAAATGTGAAAACTATTTTGTAATCAGAGGTGTGGATGTGGAGTATTGACTGAAGCCGATCAATTAGACCAAATAACTCAGGTAATTTCATATTATTCTTTGTCATTTTCTGCATTGTTGTTTGTTCTTATTAAACCATACTTCTTGGACATGATGTACAGCTAACTGTAAAAAAATATACAACAGTAAAAGTGACTTTACATGAGTAACAATGTTACAAACTGAAAATGTCTGATTCAGATGATGGGACTGGAGTTCTACTTTACACTTAAGAATCAGTTTGAATGCTTGTCATTATTTTTGAGAGCCAATGGACCTGCAGTTGTTTTCTACTACTTGTGCAAAATGAGAAAATGCAAAGGAGCATATTTTGAACAAAATTGTTTCTTGTCAAATGCTCACTTCAAAGAACCCGTCTCTTTTCTTGTTAGACTTCTGTGGTGATTGACTTCCAGGTCATATTGTAAATATGTCTTCCATTTGTACAGCGAAATGATAGCAATGTTTTATGTAAATGAATAAAAAAATGAAAGATACATATTTACCTAGTGGGTAGCCAGTTTGTGCAGAAAGAGCTGCTCTATTCAAAGATGTATTAACAGATTTGACTGGAACTAATTAAGTGATTTCTGTAGCTAAAGGGCCTTCAGAAAAAGCCTCAGTCTACAGACTGAAGCAGGTTCAATGGACATGGCAAAAGGCTGTTCAGCTACTGCTTGTTTCCCCAAATCTAAAAACAATGCCAGTAATCAAATTTCTAGCCCATTTCTGTGGTTCTGCTGTTGGTTCCAATTTATATGGAAAAGTTAATTTTATGTAGAGGGGTGTTGGCTGGATCAACCCATTTTTTATAGAAGTACAGCATGCTATGGTCTAATTATTGCACATTGTTTCTAAAATGAGCAAGAGTGTATACAAAATGAAAAGCACCCACTCATGTTAATATTTTTTTAATATCAAAATGGAGTCCCGTCAACAATGCCTGGAAAGACATTTTTGTATGTTTTAACAGTTCATAATTTAATCCTGGTAACAGCTAATATTGGTAGATGGCATGTGTGGGTGTGTGTGTGCGCGCGCGCGCGATGAGGACTTGGACTTTACTTTAAATGTACTGTATTGTCATTATGTCTCTTCTGCGTTAATGTTACATTTTATGTTACATTTCACAATTTCCATACCTCCAGGACTTTAGAGTCTCTGGATTCTTTGAGTTGAAATGATTGTAGTACATGATGGGTAATCCATAAAACACGTTTTCTTCCCTCTTAGTATGCAAACCATTTAGAGCAACAAGCCATGCCACTCTTTTATATTTACATAATTGTTCCATAGAAAAAAGAAAGAAACACATGTGCTGAACAGATACTTTTTTAAAGTTTTATGTTGTTTTTTTGTTGTCATTGTCATTATTGCTTTACGATTCTGCTAAACTGCGATATATCATTGGTGATTAATATTTACATTTTGGTATTTTGAATTGGTCATGTTTAAGGGTTTTGTGAAATTTGTATTTTTTAACACCAGGGCTACACGATAAAATATTGCATATGAGAATATAACAAAATTTAAACAAAAGATAGGTGGAATTTTTTGAGAAGTCTTCATTATAGATTTGATTAAGTGTTTGGCCCATATTTAAATCAGTAACTGAATAACACGTTGCTTCAACTAAATTGTTGTCCATCTACATCTGCAATCTTTTGTATAGACTTGAAGACACTTGTAACAGTCAGATGGAGGAAATCCCCAAATTACCTCTCATATGACTTTGCTTTGTTCTTGTCTGATTTGCAAATTTCCTATTTCTTCTTCCTGATGGCTCCTGGGCCAAAGAATTTATTTTTCAACAAATAAAAAGCATAAGTATATATTGTTAATGGTGTCTGATTTTTTGTTTTGCTTTATTTTTTGACTGATCACAGAAAGCTGCTACACATGCTGTAACAGATGGTTTTTCCTCTATATTAAAAGTATAATTTAGTTCAAGATTCAATATTAGAATAATAAAAACATTGGTAATACAGAAATATGTGCTGAATGAAAAGTATGTTTACTACCTGTGTAAAGATTTTTTGTTTCAAAATGTACTGACTAATTAATCTGCATCTAATGTATGAAATATGAACAGTCTTATAAGAAATTTGGCATTATGTGAATAATCATAAGTTGGAGAAAAAAGTTGGCAACAAAAACTGCTTTATTGAAATCTATAATTGTTAATCTTACAAACAATTCAGTTGTCAGATGATTAAACCTTACTACTTTGACTCCATCTAAACTTAATATTTGCAAAAAATTTGCTAATTTAATTAATATTTATATTTATATTCACGTTTGTTGCGGGCTGCACAGTGGCGCAGTTGGTAGCACTGTTGCCTTGCAGCAAGAAGGTCCTGGGTTCGATTCCAGGCCGGGGTCTTTCTGCATGGAGTTTGCATGTTCTCCCTGTGCATGCGTGGGTTCTCTCCGGGTACTCCGGCTTCCTCCCACAGTCCAAAAACATGACTGTCAGGTCAATTGGTTTCTCTAAATTCTCCCTAGGTGTGAGTGTGTGTGTGCATGGTTGTTTGTCCTGTATGTCTCTGTGTTGCCCTGCGGCAGACTGGCGACCTGTCCAGGGTGTACCCCGCCTCTCGCCCGGAACGTAGCTGGAGATGGGCACCAGCAACCCTCCCGACCCCATTAGGGACAAGGGTGAACAGAAAATGGATGGATGGATGGATGGATGTTTGTTGCATTTATTCTCTTTAATCAAGACATTGACATCCAAAAAAGATTTTTTTCATTCAATTTATGACAAAAGCTATGTTTTCAATTTATCGAAAACATCCAAGGCTTAAGATATTTGGAGTGGACTCATAAGCAACCATTTTAACTTGGGGTGGGGGAAAAACGATAACCCATTAAATAAATGTATCTTTTGAAAATATAAAGTGTTCAGAAAGGCCATAACTTGGTTTCTAAGGTTTCTTGTTTGTCTCGAGTATACTCGGAGGGATGTTTCACAAAATAACGAGTTAAACTAGGATTTTTTAGACATCCTGGCTTAAATTAAGTCCTAATTTGGTTTCACAAAACTGGTAACACATAAGTTACCATGGAGATTTATTCTATGCAGCTGGTCTGCTCCAGATCAGGCCAACAGCCAGACTTAGTTAATCACGGAGCCTTATCTGTTCAGGCAGTAGTCACACTGATCAGGAACCAATGAGTTTTGTCTGTAATTCCGTTTTCTTATCTCTCTATTTTGGTCTTTTTTATCACCCTCCATTAAAATACCACTAATTCATTTTGGCATTCAAACAAGTACTATTATTATTTTAACATTATAATATACAAAATCCATCCATCCATTCTTTTCCGCTTATCCGGGTTCGGGTCGCAGCTTCAGAAGGGAGGCCCAGACTTCCCTCTCCCCGGCTACTTCTTCCAGCTCTTCCGGAGGAATCCCAAGGCGTTCCCAGGCCAGCCAAGAGACATAGTCCCTCCAGCGTGTCCTGGGTCTTCCCTGGGGCCTCCTCCCGGTGGGACGTGCCCGGAACACCTCACCAGAGAGGCGTCCAGGAGGCACCAGATGCCCGAGCCACCTCAACTGGCTCCTCTCGATGTGAAGGAGCAGCGGCTCTACTCTGAGTCCTTCAGAGTAGTACCTGAGTATTTATAAGGAGAATAAATACTTCTGGAAGACACAGGGACTTCACTCTGACAGGATTTATATTGAAATGCCCTCGTGATAAAAACAAATACTAAAATCAGACTATAAATACAATATTGTGTGCTCAAAAGGAGCACACAATAAATTACTCCAGCTGCCATCATATAGACAGACATGAGTCAATAAGATTAGAGAGGCTGTGTGTCGCTCAATACAGCATAATAAAGGCTGGCAGGGAGAGCCCAGACACCCTGCGGAGAAAACCCATTTCGGCCGCTTGTACAAATTAATATAATAATAATATACAAAATACCATTGCTAAGTACTGTTTTTACGGACTCCTGCTTGATTGTGTTTCTGAGGACTGCTGTTCTAGTTTGACAGAATGGCCTTTAACAGACCATTGCAGTGTATCATGCATTGCATTAACATGTTCTAGAGAGCTGTGCTCAGTTCTACCACATCCAAAGATGGACAGGTGACATAGCACAAGTCGACAGGGAGAAACACCAACAGATAAATCCACTCTTTTATTATGAACAGCTCACAACTGAGAACAATGACATTTAAATTATTGGAAAACTTCAGGTTTGATTATTTTTTACTGCACAACAAAGTACTATATTTATTTTGTTAAACCAAATACTGAATTTGGTCAAAGGTTAAATTCAGTTTAAATAGGTGGGTAAAGATGAGATTAAAAAACTAATTTCTTGACAGTGTCTGAAAAAGCAGCTGAAAATACCCAGGAAGCAGCATCTAGGAATGAGAAAGACAAATTAAACCTTTGTGGGCTCACAAGTACAACAAATCAGTCATTCATGAATTGGGAACCTGTAGTAAATCAGGTGGAACCCATGTCTTTGCAACCAAAGATGATGCCTGCTGAAACATTCCACAAGAGGGCAGCACAAGAAAACAAATCATTGCCTTAATACTTTAGTAAACTTAATAAAATGCGTAACTTAAATTTAGAATCTCAAATCCTTTTTATATAATACCATCAATCCTGGTGTTACTATAATTACATTCTTCAGATTCTCCAGATTCTTCCAAAAACCTTACATGAAATAATATGGTTACCTATTTAAAATTTAAATAATTCAACACAATTTTTTAAATGCCACATGACACTTACAGTTCTTTTAACTTATTTTATTTAACTTATGTTGGTAAAAAAAATAATGGGAAAACTACAAAGTGTGTAGTTTGATTGCAACTGCATATTTAATAAAATAAAAATAAAATAATAAAATATTCAAATTTTAACATACATTTTCTAAGCAGTAAGGATTTTTGTATACTTTTACAGTAAAAGTATACAAAAATCCTTGTATAATCCTATACACAGTGTCCGTTATCCTGCAATAGCTAGCCCCGCCCACTTCGTCACAATCCTCCGGGGCTGACTACTGACCAGTTCTCTGTCTAACAGGTCCGGAAAATCTCTAAGACCTGGGTATTACCCTAAAAGAGATCTATAAGAGATAATCTATTTAAACTGGTGTCGAAAGCGATTCGTCTAGCTCTAACTACCTCCAATCCAGAAGTTACGACCCTTTTCAGTTAAGAAACAGTCAGCTGAGTAGCCCTCACAGCTGCATAATTCCAATAACCACTCCTGTTAACGGTAGCTCGCTTTCTAAAATATAACTTGCTCTTGGAACCGACTAGACTAGATTTAGTGACTTGGATGTAAGTCCCTGGGTCATTATTTTACTCTCACCAAAGGAAATTATGAAGCCTCCTCTTTACTAGAACCATGTACATTAGTTTTACCTTTATTAAAAGAACTGAAAAAGGAGTAAATGACTCAATTAATTCCAATGTCCACCAACCTCATTAGAATTTTAGAGTATGAATTTATTAAGCAAGCTTAAGCAGGGATATGTGACATACAGATCAATAATCAATTGTATATAATTCAAGAGCAGTGTAATAAGATCAACATGTACAATCATACCCTACTGTCTCTTTTCCCTAACCTATGTCGCAGATTCTGAGATAGCTTTTTAGGAAGCAAGTTCGACTCATACCCAGTTGGTGGTGGATCTTTAGCAACAGGAACGTCCGAAAACCTTGGTCTGAATCTTTGTCCTTTGTGTGGAAAATCCTCTTTAGAATAGAAGCAAAGTAGAGAGGGTTCAATTGTCTTGAAAACCCAACTCCTTATCCCTCCGGAACCTTTGTCTTTTCTCCAAGTCTGTTGTAATGTTTGGGTTGAGGCAAGACCGACGATCGAATCAGAAACCCGGGTTGGACGATTGGAACTTGTCTCCCTTTGGCGGCACGAAGCTTCAGCTTTTCCCGTGGCTTCTGGGTGTGGTCTGCTGTTGTTTCCTCGATCTGCTTCTTCGTGTTAGCTCTACTTCGGTGCCGCAGACAAAGAACAAGAACTTCTCCTTTTCCGTCTGCTTATATACAGTTCTCTGCCATATATGTGTATGGGGAGTGTTAGTTTACGTGGTTTCGGCTCCTCCTGTCTGCTGGCTGGGATGGAAAGTACCGTCCTTTCCTCAGCGTGTTGTTCTTAGCCAACCATACTGCCCCACCCATCCTGTGCGTCTGGCCATCTGTTCAGAACTGCTTGCGACAGCAGGAACTCACAAGTTCCCCTTCTGCTTTTTCCCTTTTTCTTTTTAACATTAAAGCCTATGTGCTTTCCTCTGATTAACTTTTAAACACAGTCAAATATTAAAAACTATGTGCTGATTTCCATTAAGCATTAATCATAAGCATTAATCACCTCTTTCACTTATTATAAATCATCAAACCTTAATCATTTCATTGTTGTCATGTTATTACAGATCATGATTCGTACACTTCAGAATCATTCAGTGAATCATTCAGTGATTACTTACATACAGTCATTTTACCTATTGTATTCATCCATGTTCAACTTAATCCTTATCAAAACACTCAATCATTATAAATCAAAACACAAGATTGCTTTATTTCCTTCAGGCTTTCATGCACCTTTTTCTGTGTGTACCTGGATAGATCTCAAACCTCATACCAGTTTTCTTGACACCCCCTCCTTGAGATCGGACGGTGCATCGCAGAAAACACAAAGTCCGAGGTCAAAAGAGGTCAAGTCCATCACCGCAATCAGCAGTCAAGATGTCCTGTTCGTAGCAGGCAACCGGAGATGATGATGGTGTCCAGGTATCCACAACCTCATACTCCGTCAGATTGGACGGCGGAGAAATCCAGCACTCGGCGTCCAACTGTGGAGGAAGTGGAGATCCTGCTGATCCGGGAGGGCTAATGTCCTCCAGGGAAAATTGCAGAAGCGAAGACAGATCCATCTCAGAGTCTGGCAGTGTCGGTGGGTCGTCACAGAATCCCTCCAACTCAGTCAGCAGATCCTGAAAATCCATATCGGTTGAAGGCGGATCCGGTGAAGGAGATGACACGAAGAGGGGGTCTTCTGTCTGGCACGCTTGGTGAGATGAACTGAGAATCTCAGTTTGGGTACCTTTTCTGTGAGTCGCACTGCTGGTTTGGCATCCGACACCGATAAACATATCCGGCGACACGGGACACGCTGGTGGAAGGTACTCGCCCACTGCCACAACTCGTCCATCGAGAAGGTGTAGAGTTGGCAGGCATTGTCGAGTAAGCTGGTGCTCCCATAATTTCTGGATCACGGGCAGCAGGAGTCCCGTGTGCAGTGGAGATGTTATAAGGTCGTCGTCTTCTTGGCCAAAGGCAGAGGTCCACACTATTTTGTGCACCCGTTCCAGGGATCGAGATGTGGAGGCCGCTATGTAAGGCAAATCTCCTTGCCCTGTGGCGCAGAGAATTGCCGTTACATCGGTGATACGGCTGCTCACGCAACGGTGACACCAGCGGGAGGACGATGCAACCCATATGAATCCATAGGACTCTGCGGCGATCCCACATCCCACACAGCAGGTTGGTGCCTGAGAAGAAACAGCAACCTAGGTAACTTCACGATTAGGGGTTTCGGATTAACAATAACACAACAAATATGCAAAAGCGAAAGCGGAGAGTGTAGCTGGTTTAAGCTCGTGTGCCTGCTTGGGCTGCCAGCCAGGGAGAATTAATCACAGGAACCGGAATGTCGTGATCTGGAGCTGGTTCGCCCCAATCATAGACATGAGCGGAATCGTGGAATATTGCAGCGTAGGTCATCATCCATACAACGATGGCTAGGTCTGAGGTTTCCTGAAGCCAGTAGAGGACCACCAGGATCCCCCAAACCGTTGCCCAAAGAGCCAGAACTATCCACTTTTGTAGCCATATGCGCCTGCTCCGACCTTTGATGGACAAGGCTTGGCGCGCTAAGTAGACGAGGATAGATACTGCGAAGAGCCCTTCTAGAATAGCTGTGAGGATCTTAAGTGGGGCGGTTCGAGTGGCTTGACGACCCCCAAAGACCAACTCCAGTATCAGGGCTGTGGTGTCGGTGACGAGCCATAGGCAGACCACAACGCCCCTGCGCCAGTTGATGCGGGTATGGCCCATCAGGTAACAAGCGAAGAGGGATGAAGCTAACCCCCATTTCTGGAGGATGATGGGTCGTAGGATAAGCTTCACATATCCTTGTAGCGCAACGAAGATCCTCATAGGATGTCCCCTGGGCCAGGAACCAGTGTGGCAGTAGAGTACCCAGGCCAGGGTAACCCCTAAGTGCTCAAGGGTACTCACTTGAATTGGAGCAAAAAGTGAGTTGGGGTTCGATGTGTTGGTCGAAGAGTTAGATTCCATGATGTCCGATGGTGGTTCTTTTGGTTCCGGTGCTGTCGGCAGCTGCAGCGAGGATTGAATGGCTCGCAGGCACACGGCAGCTCTCTTTTATGCAGAAGCAGGCTCCTCCTTCGGGGGGAGGGGCTGGTACTCCCTCTTTTTGCAACGACAAAGTGCTTTCAGCCACACCTCCAGGACAACTTTGCCGACGATTAAAGCCACGGCCACTCCCAGTAGGCCCAGGATGTATGGCCACAGCATACTCAGCGCACTCAGCAGCCATTGCTCAACAATGTGGAGGCCCCCTTCCACCACACTAGCAGCCTCTTCGACAACCTCGGTGATTGCGGTCACGATGGTTGCTCCCATAGTTTCATACCAGAAACAGTCGTGTTGGTCCACTCCGTCGCCACATTTCTGCCAAATCTCCTTAGAGATTGTGCAGGTGAGGTTGGAATACAAAAGATTAGGTCCAATCCAGTCAAACCCGGGGTCTACTTTCCCATCACATATACTCTTTCGGAAAGCATGTCCTTCGGCGATGGCTATAAGGGGGTTTGGGATGAAGGGAACTGGCAGACCCAGAATACTCTTGCGCTTCTGGAGGTGGTAACCTAGGATTGCGTCGGTACAGGTCTTTCCGCTTACAATAGCCCTCCGCCATGTACCATTTATTTTGCGCCAAGTAACTTCTGAAGAGTGAGTGTCATACTCATCGGCATAATGTTGGTTGCAGTAGCTCTCCCAACCTCGAACCTCATGGCAGGGTCTTCTGGCTAAACTTATGACACACTCAAGGACTTGTCGCGTGTTATTTTTACAAGTCATGCGCCAGGGTCTGGGGTTGACGTAGTTTTCAGGTCTCCAAAAAACCCCAGGCCAAATCATGCGGTCCTTAGAATAAACTGTGGCGAGGTACTGGTACTGGATCCAATAATTGGTAGACTGACGGAGACAGGGTATAACCCAGGCTTGAAGTTCTTTTTGCTGAAGTCCCCACCATTCCCAGTCCCAATTCCGAGAATAATCCTCATACCAGGCCCGTAAAGCCCATTTAGCGGTCGGAAGGACGTCAGGATCAGGGCAGTGATACCTCCAGGTGGAATAGAAGGTCTTGCTAGTTTGTACGAGGTCACATCGTGGTGACGAGTGGGTTTTCACCCAGCAAGTGTTATTAAGGCTGTCAAAGATACTGCGCGCAACACATTTGTCAATCTTTGCAAAGTCGCCTTTAGGAGCGCTCAGAAGGTCATCAGGAGTTGGAAGGGGTTGTGTACGTAAATTGGCAATGTGAAAGTCCTCTAACCCAGCAAGAGAGCGAACCGCTCCTTCGGGGAAGTCTCCCTCGAAGAACGTTTGGTCTTTGGCTATGTACGTCCATGGGAATGTGTTATTTAGCCAGGTTTCAATTTCTGTCCGTATTGATCGTACAGAGTGCCAGAAATCCGACCGGTATTCTTCTACAGCTGTAACAATGTAGTTTTGGCCCTTGCATTTGACGAACTTGTTCCAGAGGCAGGTACTTAACCACCTAAAGTGGTTCCTATAACAATATTGCTGGTCAGATTGGTACATAAACCGTGTTGGACCTTGTCGAATCAGGAAGGCCGTGATGTTAGTCAAACTGTCGTTGGGGGACGGCCTCGTTGCCCAATCGAGAAAGTCGTTTCGGGAGGTGCTGTTTACCTGCGGTCGTTCTGTAATGTTGGCATCCTCTCTGCAATTTAGGTGATAGTCACCCCAAAACTCCCCTCGTGGGAGCCAGGTTTGACAGCCTGAGGACCTGTGCGGGGCCGGGTATACTACTTCGGTATCCCAGTACCCCTGGTTCGGCAACATTAGTAGTGATCGACAAGCCATGTTGCAATGCCATTCTGGAAATCCTCGATCCGGATGAATCCAGTTACACCTGACGGTCCGTCGTTCCTTGCGTTGTAGAACCCGTATCCAGCAGAGTGCTCCTGTGTCGAGGAAGTCATAGGCGTAGATCTCCCAGGTCCGATTCAAGAGGTCGTCTAGGGAGGAGTCGTTCAATTTGTAGGCTCGGCGTTCCACATACTTTTTGCCGTTGTCTTTGGCGAATAATCCGGTTCGATTCTGGGCAGAAGTTTCGTTGTCCCATGGCACAAAAATAGCCGTGGTGCTTGTATTCCAGCAGTTGAAGGTGGCATACTTGGAATGTCCATAAGTGACCTTTGTATGCGTAAGGTACCACGGTCCAACTCCGATGAAGTAGAAGGTCGTAGCGAGAACAGCAGCAGCAAATAGCAAAGCAAGAAGCGTCAGCAGCCCTTTCAGGCAAAGGGATTTTCCTGTTATCGTAGTCGTTTTCCGTAGCAAAGGTTCGTTAGAGGTGTCCGAGTCGTCGTCAGTGTCAGAAGAGCTGTCCGAATCCGATGTTGAGTCCAGCCAACCCTGGTCTGTAGGCTTGCGCCTCATGCCGATAGCATCCATTCTGGCCAGATTAGTGATTCTCTGGGATCCGGTGCATCAGGCTTTGCACAAATTTTTCTCAAAGCCTTGATACAGCCTTGGTGAGCCGGGTTCTTTGCAACCCGTCTGGTGGCTCTTCTTTGTTGCAAGGCTGTAAATATAGGAGAGGGGTAGGGTAAGTCGGGCTCCAACCCCCTCCACACCCACTTCCAGTGGAACACCCTCCAATAGTGCGGCCGAGGAAACGGGCCTTGGGCGGTGCCGTTTTTCAACGCCTGGTCATACCAAGATTCGTGATTGTACCCTATTGGGGCGGGTACTGAGATGTAGGTGTACAAAGGTTGCCCATGCAAAGTTAGTCTGGTGCGGTACCCCCAGGTTGACGGAGTAAAAATCCTCTGGTGTGGTGGGTTGGGGTAGACCCTGTCTATTTCCAATTTCAATGGAAGCCTGGTGTTATTAAATGTATAACATTCTGGATTCATTTCCCTCTTTACTATGGTTTTTTCCATACTTGGTGATGTGGTCCAAATAATCATGTCATTAAGTGAAATTTCACAATACAGTCCTTGCAGTGGTTCAAGGTAATGGGGACCCCACCTTATCCGTAGTTCGATCCCCTGTACCCTGTGATACACTGTATTAAAAGTCCATGGCAGAGATCTTGGGCTCATAGGTGAAATTGATGCATAATGGACCGTGTTATTGGACCCTCGTCCTTGCCAAGCAGGCGGTGCGGTGGGGATGAATAAATGTGGCTTCGTTGGAGGGGGTGACGTGTACTCTTCACTTTCCCCCACCTGTTTGGTGTTCTGAAAATCAGTGGGTCGAAGATATATGAGGTACTTGAGAAAATATGCTTCGGTGAGCGGATTGGAAGGAGTGAAATCTTCTCGTGGCATATCCAGGAGAATAGAGGTAGTAGGGAGTCTCAGGAACGGACCTTTATCTGATAGTCCCGACGAGACTCCAGCTCCTACTTTGAACATTTTAGTTACAAAAACCTTTGTACCTGTCCGTCTTGTGGGTTTTGACTGACGTTGGGACTTGACGACTCGTTTTCCCCCTTCCGGTTTATCCGTTAGTCTTGGTTCTTCTTCCTCCATGGAAATGCTGAAGCGAGCTTCTGCCAGGCGTGGGTCTTGGGTTTCTTCTTAGGAGGCTCCGGTTCGGTGTAGGACACGGTGGCGTAATTCTGCTCATCTGGCACCACTTTGATGGCTGCTCCGACGGAGTAGATTCCTTTAAAGGGGACGGTGATCATGCGCACTGACAGCTGAATCTGGCAGGAGGTGCTAGGATCGGAGGGCGTACCCGCTCTGTGGGCCACTCCTCCCGGGTGTTGTAATACTCCATCCCGAAACTGGGACTCCGCTGTTATCCAGTACAGGCAAGACTTTTCCTTAGGTCTTACCGCATTGCTGCCCCACCCGTCCACCTCAGTGGTGTAGTAATACATATCTGAGCAGCGTACTCCATCTTCCCTTGGCACGTCCGGTAAATCCACCACAGGAATTGTGCAGTCATTGATGACTTCCAAAATCAGATGTGCCCATGTGGTCAGCTCCCAGGGGCCTGTCCAACCCCCATTAATGGCTTGGTCTCTGGCATCATCTGGGAGTGCACTTAGCCCCTCAGCTGATGGTTGGTACGCGTGAGGACGATGTACCCGGAAGATCACAGGGGAGTGGCTGGTGTTCAATGGTGGAAATGACAGGGATGTTCCGGCAGCTTCATACGGCCAGGCAGCATGAACAGAATCCCACAGGACATCATGGGGCCCTTCTTCCCTCCTCCACACCCATGGATCCGCTTCTTCTGGGGTGTTTGGGGGAGCTGAAGGTCCTGGTAATATTATTGGTATGGGGCTCCCGTGATTTGGTTGTACTTGTCCATATGTTCTGTAATATCGCAGCGAGCTGTAGAACCTCGTCACCTGCCATCCCTCAGCCTGACCTGTCAAAGTCAGTTCTCCTCTCCCCAGCTGGTCTTCGCAAGTAGAACAGTGGTGGAGATCGTCCCCATCCCAGACGCAATAACAGCTTTTTGGTTCTTCATTCTGCCAGCTCCATTGGGTCTCCAACTGAAGTCGGGGCAGGTAACCTACCCGGCAGTTCCCACAGATGGTGTTGTTCAAAACCGTAACCGGAGAGACGCGGAGATGTTGTAGTATCTCTGCGGTGGCTCCTTGTTGCCTGGGTTTCTCACGGCCCGGTCCCTCCCAGGTGATGGGGAGTGGGTTGTTTACTAAACAAACCGGACAGCGACTTTTAGCTCTTGCCCATATCAGCATCTCTCGCTCCTCCGACAGGACTCCCTTTTTAGCCCAATCCAATTTCTTCAGGGCTCGTCCTGCCCAAATCCCTGAAGGTGTTCTTCTAATTATAACCACCCCTTTCACGGTGGCCAGTCCGATATAGGGTGGAATGGTACATGATTCACTGGCCATTTCACCGGCTTCTGTTTCACTTTAGTCAGGAACTGGCTTGAGCTGCTCAACTCCTTGAATCCCTTTTCTTTTCAGCAATACTGTGTTCCTATCCAGTACTTGCTTGACGATGTCAGTGGTCTCAAACTTGGGTTTTACTGCTGCATTTACAGGTTGCTCTCTTGCTTTGACCCACACGCGCTGTCCCTCTCGGAATGGCACTCTGGGCGTCGGCTTCTCCTTTTTGTCGCTGGAGCTCCGCCCCACTTCCTTCGTGGTGAACGGCCGTTGGTTGAGCTCCATTGCAGAGGCGGGCCTCTCGGCTCTGCTTCTGTCGTTCAGGGCCTGCCCTATTTCCACCGCCTGTGTGCTCCAACTGTTGGTGTTAGCATTTTTAGCTATCCAGCTTTTCACTAACCCTATGGCTCGTTCTACCACTCCGTTAGCTTGTGGGGTATAGGGTGGAGAGTAAACTCGCATTACTCCAAACTTTTGGCACCATTGGTCAACCTGTGAATTACGGAAATGAGTCCCATTATCCGTGCGCAGCTCTTTCGGGATTCCCAGGGCACTGCATACTTGTTCCAGCATGCCGACAACACTGTTGCCGTTTGCTTTCCTGGCTGCTTTTGTAGTTACAAACCCCGACATAGAATCCACCAGCACTAAGAGGTACTTCTCACCTCTTCTTCCTGTTATCCCCATGGGGCCTGCAACATCCATGCAGACTGAACCCCAGGGGACCGTGCTTTTGATGGATAACCCCTCCATCCGCTGCCCTCGGCGACCTGCGTTGTATTGTCCACATACTTCACAGTCCCTTAGCACGCGTTGGACTTGTTTCACTGGGATCCAAAGATCCTGCTCCTCCAGCTCCTTACGGGTAGGTCGTACGCCTGCATGTCCAAGGGCCTCATGCACGCTCCGCACGACCTCAACCACGTACTCTTCTGGGACCTCCCGTCCTCTGGGAGTGCTGTCCCACTTCTCGGTACCGACAAAGACGATCTTTCTTTGCTGGACATAACAGTCCACTTCATCATTCCCACGCCAATGAGCTCCCTCATGCGTGTGTGCTTTTTGATGCTCAACATCTATTTCCAGTTGTAGTTTTAGCTCAGCAATCTTTTTCCACAAGTCTCTGTGTGCCACTGGCTTGCCCTTCGCTGTCTCGAAACCATTTTCTTCCCAAATGGCCAAGTCTTCTCTAAGGGCTTGAGCGCAGTAGTAACTGTCGGTTACTAACCTGGCATTCTTGATTTTCCTTTTCACCAGCTCCAGCAATCCTTCCAGTACGGCCGTTACTTCTCCGGCTTGAGCACTACCGGGAGCTTTTCCTTTCTGACGGCATTTTTCCTTGCCGTCTTGCTTCAGAATAAATCCCCAGTATGCCGACTGGTCGGACCCCTTTCTGGATCCATCGGTGTAGATTGTCCATTCCGGTTGTTTTGGCTTCTCAGATGTCTCTGGCGGTTTCTTCTTACTGGTGGGTTGTGCTGGCCCAATCTCAAGCTCCGGGTCCAGCAGGATGTCTTCCCATCTTCCCCACCGTGTGTTAGTTGCTTTAGTACTTTCCACAGTACCTTTTCTTAGATACTTATGAACTTGGCTCTGTGTGATGACTTTAACTGGTTGTCCTTGTGCTAGATCCTTCAGCACACCCCAGTAACGAGCTAACACCGCTAGCTCTTTCTCCTCCTGCGGATATTTCCTCTCAACAGAAGTCAGGGTGTAACTCCACAGGGTAACCAAGCCTCCATTTTCATTACTTACTTTGATCATGGCATCGTCATTCTCACAGCTGATCTCTGCTACCAGTCGTTCTGACAAACTTCTTGGCTCCAGTCTCACAGCTGCTTGAATGGCTTTTCTCAAGTCTTCCAGGTTCTGTTGATTCGCTGCTGTCCAAACCCAGGGTCTTTTTTCGTCCTTTTCGTCCTCCTCACTCTTTCTCAGGCATTTGTACAAAGGCTTGGCATACTTCTGATAGTTGGGTACGTGGTCCCGGACGTAGTTGCATAGTCCTAATATTTTCTGTAAGTCATTCTCTGACTGAGGTGGTTGAATGTTCATCAGCTTTTCTCTGTACCCGTCTGAGAGTCCCAAGTCCGACGTGACTTGGAAACCCAGATAATTCACTTGGAACTGTCCAAATTGACATTTCTTGAGGTTTAGCTTCAAGCCTGCCTTGGTGAGGTTTTCTACCACTTTTTGTAGTCTTTGTAGGTGTTCTTCTTCTGTGTCATCAGCAATAAAGACATCATCAATGTACACAGTTGCACCTACGTCCCCCAGTACTTCCATCACTGCTGACTGGAACACGTTTGGGGAGTTCTTGTATCCCTGGGGTAACCTTTGCCACACATAGCTCTTACCTTTGTGGGTGAACGCAGTTTTACCTTGCGATTGTCTGGCGAGGCGTAGAGAGAAAAATCCATTTGCCAGGTCGATGCATGACTTGAACTTCTTGACTCGAAGAGTTTTCAGCGCTCCTTGGGGATTGATTAGACTGGCTCGGTTTGCTATTGTTCTCCGATTCAGGGCCTTGAAGTTGATAACTGGTCTCCAACCCCCTCCAGCCGATTCAGGTTTCTTCACCGCCTGGATGGGGCTGTTGGTGATCGGGTTGAGCTCCTCTCTGATGATTTCCATGGCGCTCAGCTCCTTCACTATCTTGTCCATCTCCTCGACTGCTCCCGGATTCAGCGGGTACTGCCGAACAGGTGGATGAACCCCACCTTCGATGTGATGAACAAACTTTGGACCCAAATCCCCACAATCGTTCTTGAACCGTGCCACTTGCGCTGTAACGATGATCTTACGCAGCTTCTCTTTCCCAGCCGGGGAGAAGTCACTCTCTGCGAGCTTCTGTTCTGTCACCGTTGGTATGTCAATCGGTTTGTACCAGTCCTGCTGCCCGGATCCGGTTTGGGTCGGGCCGACTTTCACCAACCTTGCTTTCAAGCTCGTCAGCCTTCGCTCTAGTCGGCGATGTGTGCCTTTCTTTTTACTGAGTTCATCTAAGTCTTTTACTGTGAGTAGATTGTAAGGACCTTTCACCCACACTACTCCTTTCCACGTCCCGTATGGCATTTCTTCTATTTTCCCATTAGCAAACTGAACCTTCAGGTGTCCTGCTGTTTCTAGGTCTTTGCGGGTCATAGACACCTCCGCTCCGGTGTCCACCAGGTAGGGTACTCCCTCCACTTTGGCGTAGATTTCGTCCCCTTCCCAGTAGGCATTTTCTAAAATGACCCGCGACCTGGACGCCATTACTTTGGTGACCCTCCGGCCCCGGCTTTACGGGACTCACGGAGGGCCGTCCTTTGTTCTGGGCTTAATTTCCTATACTCCTCATCCGTCAGGAACTGACCTTTCCCTGGCTGATTTTGCGAAGCCGGCGGGTTGGTCGGTCTTCCTTTTGGTCCTGGTGGTTTCTGCTGGAACGGCCGGTTTTGGAAATTGGATGGTGGTGCTCCCTGTTGAAACGGCCGGCCCTGGAAGTTGGATGGCTGTGTGCCCTGCGGGAACGGCCTGTTCTGGAAGTTGGATGGCTGTCTGATGTTGACCCTTCCAGGTGGCTTGGCTGGTTGGCTAGCCTCCTTCTTCCTTTTGTCCTCGTAGTACTGCTGCTCCAGGTCGAATCCCTGCACTGCCACATCCATCTGGGCCACGGTTGTGCTTCTCACTGGTAGTTTCACAAACACAATCTCTCCTCTTCGTCCCTTTGTCACCTCACGCAGTACCTTCACGTACCTCGCGGGAGAAACGGTTTGCTTTAGTGTATGCCAGAGCGGCTCCAACCGGCTTCCTTTGTCCAGCCGTCCTCTAGCTCTCTTCACCTGGGACTCTTCGTCGTCCATGTCCTCCAACACCAATCTCTCATAGTTGCTCTGTGCTGACTCTGTTCCAACCATCGGGTCTGCAGTTACGCTGGTCAGCCACAACTTTTTGGCCCCTTCGTGGTTGGTGGTAGATAGCACAGTTGGCCAGACATCTTTCAAATACTCCTCATTATTTTCGTCTGCGTTTTTACTACGAATCACCAGCCTTAGATTCTTTAGTTCTGCGTATGCATCTTGTCCAGTAGTAGTGGCCGGTGGCTGGGCTGACACCCCTTGTGGTCTCTGCGGGATCTGTGGTCCTGGCTCTGAAGACGTCGCCTGAGGTTCCTCCTCATCAGCCGACACCTCGTCCAGCTTCTGTCGAGTCTCCCTGGAGTACTTGTAGGCCGCTTTCTTCAGTCGTCGCAGCATCACATCATACATAATTCCCATGTATGCGTTCCTGAAGTTGGTGGTCAGGGAATAGTGTGCTGTCAGGGTAGAGCAGGATGGTGTCATCAGGATGTTAGCCCACTCCCCGACTGTCGCTTCTACCTCGAGCAGCACCTTGTCTCCCAGCCTGCTGGCCCATCCTGCTGGAATCTGGTACTCTGTCTGACCGACCTCTGGTACATACGTACGCCGTCCGTCTTTAGCCTGTACAGGGCCCCAGGTCACGTCTCTCGCCAGTCTCTCAGAAGAACCCGCGATGTCAAAGGTTTCTATTTCTTTCTTCTTTCCTCGGTGCTGTCCTGTTCGGAGTGTCTTATGCCCTGTCGGTGGTTGCTTTGGGTCGGAGAAGATGCTGTCGTGTTCACTCTCTTCTTCTTCTTCTTCAGAATGTTCGATCTCCTGTTGCTCTTCTCCTTCCTCCGAGTCGCTGATGTCCTCATACTGTTGTTGTCTAAGAGGTTCCCTCCTGGGGGAGTTTAGCGGTTGAATCTTGGCTGGTTTCATCGGTCCTACTTCTCTCTGGACCGTCAGCTGCTCATTCTTGACTCTGTCCGTGTTGGGTTGCCTCAGTTCACTGCTGCTTCCCTCGAATGAGAATTCTTTGACATATCTTGCGGCCTGGGACTCTGGCCCGACTGGTGCTTCCCTTAACTTTATCCTGAGTGGCTCCATAACCTTGGCCGTGCCGGTCTGGGTGGTGTTTGAAACTCCACTCTGGGGTATTTTTAAGGGATATTTCTTGATCTCCTTTGCTGGGTGGCTGATGCGGCATTGTTCCTCCATTTCAGTTGCCATTCGTACACCTTGCTCCGTACGGAGTCGATGCATACGGGGGTCAACCACCACCACCACCTCTTTGAACACAAAGAAATGACTGTTGGTCTTGGCTATGTTCACCACTCCGTTCTCTGTGACCGCCCTGGCGGTATCCCCTGGCAAATCTGCCGATCTTAGTCCCTGCACGCTCACCATCACCCTTCTCATGTTTTCGTTGCTGGCGGTCACCAGGCCCCTTTCGAGTCCATGCCACATCTTCTTCCGATACTCCTCCAGACTCTCTCCTTTCTTGTAAACATCAATTGGGACCAGGATTACGGCACCATAAGGGAGACTGTAGCCCTTCATCATCACTACGTCTCCTCTAGTCTCTTCACTACAGGAAGCCCCCAACACCTTTGAGTCTTTTTGATAGTATTTCCCAGCTTGGTTTTTAAGGCTGCGTCGAAACTTTCGATTGTGGATTTTGTATTTATCATTGGTGAACACAATCAGCCCGTCACCTTCAAGGTCCCATATTCCTCCAATAAACTGGTAAATCATGAGCCCGGATTGCAGCCTTAAGCTGATGGTCTCTGATGGTATTTTGGTCAACTCTCGGGTGCTCCTCCAAACATCCGACTTTTGGGTCTTCTTTTTAGGGCGGCCGGGGTCCCACAGCTCCTCATCCGATTCCTCCTCGTCCTCGTCGGAACTGCTGCCCGCTGGAGTCTCCGTAGGTGGCGGTGGCTGCCTTCTCTCCGTGCTGTGGACTCGGGGATGAAACCCGACCCCCAGATCCCGTTGAGGGGACCAGTCCCTGGCCGCTTGCCCCAACTGCTCCTTGGTGAAGCCGTCGATGAGCGCTCCCTCATGATTTTCCTCTCCTGACTGTTCAGAGGGGATTTCGTCGTTTCGCGATGATCCCGGTAGAGCTGGGATGTTGTCGTCGTTGTCCGTCAGGTCTATCAGGTCCTGCGGAGCTTGCTTCGGCTGGTTTGTCGGTGTTGTGGCTCTGCTGGGCAGTCGAGAGGGGGCCTCAGCCACCTCCGATTCCGCTTTGTCTGGGGCCTGCTCTTTTCCTCGGGTCTCTTTGAAGGCCGAAAGTCTCTGCAGAACCTCGGCATATTCTTTGTATTTGCGCACCCCACTGGCGAGAGGGTTCACCAGGATCCCATCGATGCCCGCTTCCAATGTAGCTGTCTTCACTAGGCTGTCATATTTCTCGGAGGGGCTGTAGACCATCCGCAGCTCACCAATCGTCCATCCTTCAAGGAGTTCAGCGAACCATTCCAGCCATTCTCTGATCTCCGATTTCTTGGTTACCTTTACCGGGCATTTAACGACTCCTAGTCGGTGACCATGTTTAAGCTGTGTGCAAAAGTATATCCGAGTCCGTACCAGGTATTTCATTAAGTTCCGTGCCATGTCCTCTTTGATGGTGTAGCGAGATTCAAAGAAAACCCTCCTAATTACCTCAATCCAGGAATCCAATCCATCACCGAGTAATATCAATGATACAGGCAATTGTGTTAATGTGGATTGGGAAAGATGGGATTGATGACTCTCTCCATCCCGGCTGATGTTGCTTGCCTCTTGTCCCTTTGCTGGCTTTTGCAGGGGATCCAGTTCCCCCCTTTCTTCGTCATCCATAGTTGTCTTTGTCTTCGAGTTGCCTATCCCCCAAAGCCTCTCTTTGCGCTCTTGAGTAGGGATGGGTCCAGGCTGTGTTGGCTACTGGCTTCACTGTCTGGATACTATCACTTATCCTCAGTAGAAGCTTTCCCTCACCTGCATGCTATACAGTTACTGCAAGGGTTGTGACTGACGGCCTTATCAGTCACCGTTAACTCTATTCCCTCAGAGTTAACCATCCAAGTGAGCTATTCAGAATCACACTTCTGTTTTTACTGACCTGGTTTATTAGGGCCCGCCTACTTGGCTCCGCCCCACGTTGGGCGCCATGTCCGTTATCCTGCAATAGCTAGCCCCGCCCACTTCGTCACAATCCTCCGGGGCTGACTACTGACCAGTTCTCTGTCTAACAGGTCCGGAAAATCTCTAAGACCTGGGTATTACCCTAAAAGAGATCTATAAGAGATAATCTATTTAAACTGGTGTCGAAAGCGATTCGTCTAGCTCTAACTACCTCCAATCCAGAAGTTACGACCCTTTTCAGTTAAGAAACAGTCAGCTGAGTAGCCCTCACAGCTGCATAATTCCAATAACCACTCCTGTTAACGGTAGCTCGCTTTCTAAAATATAACTTGCTCTTGGAACCGACTAGACTAGATTTAGTGACTTGGATGTAAGTCCCTGGGTCATTATTTTACTCTCACCAAAGGAAATTATGAAGCCTCCTCTTTACTAGAACCATGTACATTAGTTTTACCTTTATTAAAAGAACTGAAAAAGGAGTAAATGACTCAATTAATTCCAATGTCCACCAACCTCATTAGAATTTTAGAGTATGAATTTATTAAGCAAGCTTAAGCAGGGATATGTGACATACAGATCAATAATCAATTGTATATAATTCAAGAGCAGTGTAATAAGATCAACATGTACAATCATACCCTACTGTCTCTTTTCCCTAACCTATGTCGCAGATTCTGAGATAGCTTTTTAGGAAGCAAGTTCGACTCATACCCAGTTGGTGGTGGATCTTTAGCAACAGGAACGTCCGAAAACCTTGGTCTGAATCTTTGTCCTTTGTGTGGAAAATCCTCTTTAGAATAGAAGCAAAGTAGAGAGGGTTCAATTGTCTTGAAAACCCAACTCCTTATCCCTCCGGAACCTTTGTCTTTTCTCCAAGTCTGTTGTAATGTTTGGGTTGAGGCAAGACCGACGATCGAATCAGAAACCCGGGTTGGACGATTGGAACTTGTCTCCCTTTGGCGGCACGAAGCTTCAGCTTTTCCCGTGGCTTCTGGGTGTGGTCTGCTGTTGTTTCCTCGATCTGCTTCTTCGTGTTAGCTCTACTTCGGTGCCGCAGACAAAGAACAAGAACTTCTCCTTTTCCGTCTGCTTATATACAGTTCTCTGCCATATATGTGTATGGGGAGTGTTAGTTTACGTGGTTTCGGCTCCTCCTGTCTGCTGGCTGGGATGGAAAGTACCGTCCTTTCCTCAGCGTGTTGTTCTTAGCCAACCATACCGCCCCACCCATCCTGTGCGTCTGGCCATCTGTTCAGAACTGCTTGCGACAGCAGGAACTCACAAGTTCCCCTTCTGCTTTTTCCCTTTTTCTTTTTAACATTAAAGCCTATGTGCTTTCCTCTGATTAACTTTTAAACACAGTCAAATATTAAAAACTATGTGCTGATTTCCATTAAGTATTAATCATAAGCATTAATCACCTCTTTCACTTATTATAAATCATCAAACCTTAATCATTTCATTGTTGTCATGTTATTACAGATCATGATTCGTACACTTCAGAATCATTCAGTGAATCATTCAGTGATTACTTACATACAGTCATTTTACCTATTGTATTCATCCATGTTCAACTTAATCCTTATCAAAACACTCAATCATTATAAATCAAAACACAAGATTGCTTTATTTCCTTCAGGCTTTCACGCACCTTTTTCTGTGTGTACCTGGATAGATCTCAAACCTCATACCAGTTTTCTTGACAACAGTATACAGATACTGTGTATACAGTATACACTGGAGTATTCCAGAGCTTTTACACCTTTGAAGTATTTTCTACAGCTTCATTTTATTGTGATACCAGAACTGTTTCACTTAAATAAAGCATTTAATTTCCTGAGATATAATCAATGACATGAGGCAGTGACATTCAAAATGTTTACATGTTCGTGTGACAAGCAGGTCACACGTGAATCTGGTCTCCTCACCCTCCTAAAACAAGCACACCCTCCCTACCCATTGATCCCATTTGGGAACAAACCAAAGCGATAAAAATTGGAATCTATAATCATCACCACTGCTTAAGGGGGAGCAGAGAGGGCTATGGGGGCAGGGCTTTTCAGGAGGGTATTAAGACTCTGCATGTTCCCCTCCCCTCAGATGATTAGTAATGAGCAATTAATATATGGAGATAGTGCAGATAGATATGCACAAAATAATTAGCAAAGGATTGGATATAGAATAAAAATTTAGCATATGTAAATATGAATAACTGCAAAACAAGAAAAACAATAAATTAACACAAGATTATTTGATGGATAAAGAAATGATAACAAAAACAGACCAAGAGTAGTGATGTTTTTCTGATATGCAGGCAGGTGCAAGCGGGAGGCCATTCAAGCAAGAATACGGGATCTGCAGGCTTCTGTGGCGCTTTGAAATAGGTCATGTTCACATCAGGGACGTCTGCATAATTTTTCTGACTTCTCTGCAGCTGAAATGGTTCAGGCCAGTGGCCCATGGCTGTATGTGGGGGATGGGAAAGGAGAGCCTCTGCATTAAGACTTAACAAAATCAGAGATGCTGAGACACAAACATAGGAGTCAACTGGAGGCTTTAGCTAAAAAGGTACACTGCTGTGTTTTTTTTCTTTTTACATTTTTCTTTCTGAATCTTACAAACAATTCAGGATAAATTTTAAAGTGTTTGCTCATGACTCACCTTAAAGGGCCAGTTAAACCATCATCTGGCAGTTGATACATAAACCACAGACACCTTGGAGTGAATTGCTGTATCCAATCATGCATTGTTGGTTCACTAGTTTATTATTTTTGTCTTGTTTTTTTTTAAATCTCAGTCAAGCACAGCTCATTTTCATTATAAACACATTTTGTCATTTCCATGAAAAAACCTGACAAGCCCCCTATTTACAGGCTTTCATCTGCACAGCAGTCAGGGTCAAACGTCTACAGCAGGGTGGCCCAGTCCAGTTCTCAGAGTTATCATCCTGTAACTTTACACACTTGGATCAAATGAATGGCTCATTAGCAAGGTTCTGCAGAGCTGAGTTATTGCTAGAGAGGGAAGTAAACTTTTATTTACAATTAAAACATAGGCTGGCCTGCCAGCCTATATTTGTACTGCAATTGCATAAAAAATGTTGACTCTAGTATTTTTTACTAGGGGTGCACCAATTTATCGGCTAGCAATTTGTTGGTGCCAATTTTCTTAATTTTAGGAGATTGTGATTGATTTTTAGACCTTTGCTGAGGTTGACAAGATCAACTTCACATGTAATTATCGGTCAACCACTGTCCTCTCTCTGGGAGGGAGGATTCACCCATCAGGTCAGGTCTGCATGTTTGCAGTTAACAATAGTGACCCCACTGTTGCCAACTCAGCAACCTTCTTGCTATTTTTTGCGTCACTTGAGACAAAAAAAAAAAATTGGTATCTGCCAAAATTGGAATCGGCAGGTCAGGCTTTTTAAAGATCGGTAATCAGCAATCGGCCAAAACAAACCCTGTGTACTTAGGAATAAATCAAAGGATTACTTGTTCGTCCTCAAAAAGAGAGTTCAACTTCCGGTTCTGCATATTGTAACTCTGAAATATTAAAAGACTGAAACAGAACTACTTATTCCTTAATTTTAAAAAAGATTGTTTCATCAGTCCTAACCTTTTTTTTTTTGCTCTGATCATGTCAGCCATCTCCTTCATTCTAGCCTTCCTATAAAGTGTCAGTGTCGTTTGTCCATTCGTTGCCTCCAGTTGCTACAGGTGCTGAGCCCTGGCTTTCTGCTCTGCTGTTCTGCCTGGTTGTTGGACTTTTTGTGGACTAATCTCTACAATAAACCTTCATTTTCATTTGAACCTGAGTCTACAGCGTTTGCCTCACCGCCTTCCACACCGCACTTCATGACAGCTTCTGAAGAGAGTCAGATGGAGAGAAACAGTGATTGAAATAGTTTATTGACATGAATGATTTAAAGTTATGAAGTTAAATTTGTTTCACAATTATTTAAGAAAAAGAAATCTAAAAAAAATAAATTGTAAAACCTTTCGAATTGGAACAATTTTTTTTGTTTCAAATAAAAACACATACCTCAATTAAAAAAAAACTGTGGTCAAAACCTTTTGAATTGTAATGATATTTTTACACAAAAAAAATTTTTGTTTACAAAAACTATTTTTTAAAACTAAAATCACTTTTTTTTTTTTTCATGAAGCAGCAGCAGGCCCTGCAGTTCTGGCCACAGTTCTGAGTCAGTCATCCGCTTTAGTCAGCGCTAATGGAAGAATCTATTTGCATATTTAAGATTAAGGGTATGGGTATCTTACAGTTATGGAGTTTAATAACTTTAGCTAAAGTTAACTTACACCAAGGCAGCAATAACTTGAATATTTAACTTTACAATGAAAGAGAAACACAGTCAATGTTTTTTTCCTTAAAGAAAATCTAAAGTTAGTAAGATTCATACCGCTTATGTGGTAGGTGACATACAGGAAGAAAGAAGAAAGTAGCTTACAATTCTTGACGGTACTATGACATCAGTGGCTAATTTCGCAAACCAAAGCAAATAAAAATATAAACATTTTACTGTAATATAAGCTACGGATAACGCATAAAGTATAAGGACTTCACAATGCGGAAAAAAAAAATATTTTGGTTCTGGTAAAAAGGGTAGAAAGTAATTAGTTGCATTTACTCGTATTGCTGTACCATTACAATTTGTCTATTGTGTACCTTGCTCACAAAATATGTACTTTTACTTTTACTTGAATTTCTTTTGAGTAAAGTTACTCAAAAGATGCCTGGAGAGACATTTGAAATCCTATCTTTCGGCTGCGTTTGTATCAAGATCTAATTGTGTTGCATCAATGGGAAGACAGAGGATTAGGGAAAACCCATCAAGTGCAGTTCAAGTTAACTTCAGAAAAAAAGAAAAGCCCTTGCTGAACTTAATGCATCAGTTTAACTGTAAGTATAGACAGCAGCTTTATCATACATTGTAAATTCAATATGGAGAAACTAAGACGGAGATAAAACAACAAATAAAAGGGTTTATTGACATGAATGATTTGAAATTCTTCGGCACTCGGACCCAGGCGGAAGACATTGTGTTGTGAAATGCAATAAGCTTGGATGAGCTTTTCTGATGCTGATTAGGGATGTCTTCCCCCTGGAGAGCCAAGAGCATGGAGGTGGAGAAGGGGCGGAGATGGGTTTGAGTACTGCTGGAGAGCGGATGATGCCATTAATCCTGTCCTTATAAGCCGGAGCTTTATCGGTGATGGCATAGTCCAATTTTGATAGGCTGACTGCAGATGACGCGATGATTGCAGGTGAGGCTGAAGAGTCTTCCGGTTTGAATTTACGCCAAGGCTTCATTTCAATCTGAAGAGACTCAGATGGAGAAAAAACAGTGATTGAAATAGTTTTATTGACATGAATGATTTAAAGTTATGTGGAGCTTGGAGCTGGTTCACCAAATCCACCAAAAAAGGGCCATGCCAATAGGTTGAATTAGCAGGGAAAATCAAAACAGGAGATGATGCCATCCTAGACTCCCAGTGTTGTGTTATTAAAAAGAGTGCGCTGAGTCAAACTGTATCATCGTTATTGGTTTATTCAGGATCACCAAACATCCAGCATGGGCTTCATTATAACAATCAGCGTCACCTGTTAGAAGAAGCGTCACAATCAGCGTCACCTGAGCCTGACGCTCTTTTATGACGTCATCACAGGTGGCCATTTGTAGTTTTTAACCATGCGTAACATTAACACCACACCCAGCAGTTAGATGGTGCAGGCTCCAACCCCATATGGGAGTTGAGCAACCAGTATTAGGAGGTTGGCAGTAGTAAAACTTGATGCGTTAGATTTATTTTAACTTAGGGATTTTGAGTTTTTAATTATGTAAAGCTTTTTAAACTTGTTGCTGAAATGTGTCACACAAACAAACTTGACATGGACCCAGGTAATGATGTGGAGGTTTAGCCCTCCAAATGAGGGCTGTGTGCTTCAGGACAGATTGCAAGTGCTAATTGTTTGTTGAGGACAAACCCACAGGAATGACTAGTAGGTGCCTTATGACAATTGGCCCAGAAGGACTGGAACAAACACCTTTAATCATGGGACCTGGTTTAGCAAGAGAATCAACCTAGAAATGGTTGAGTTTTGCATAAACTTTTGAAATTTGCATAATAAGAATGCAAATTTCAGTTTGCTTGTTGGCAGAGAATCAAGTAAAGCTTCTGAGACCAAGAAAATACTCAAAAGCTTGACTTAGATCTTTACCTAAGAAAAAGTGAACACTTTGTTCACAGCACCTGCCAGACCATTGAGGTCGTCTGGCTTGCTCTGTACTGCATCTCCAGAATAAAACATAAAGCATTAATCAGTCTCGACATACTATGCATCATGAATCTGGAAAAATTCCTATAAGTGAAACGCCAAAACACGTACTCTTTTAAATTTAAGCTTAACCACCTTCTGCCTTTGATTAGTGGTGAACAGAACACTGATCAACAAATTTAATTTGTATCAATGATTGGATGATGGCCTCTTGACAAAATGAGAATTTATCACTTGCTTAACAATTGATGAAAGCACTTGAACTGACTTGTTACCAAGATGTGCGACAGAGGGATTATCAGTCGACTTCAAGTTCCATCTCAGCCACTCTATGCGCTTGTCGCCTTCAAAACAGAGACAAGAATACGTTATTCTATTTATGATGAAATAATTTAAGACTCGTAGTCAGCGCAGAACACCTCTCTTCAGCCGTTGATCTGACTATCAGTGCTACCTCGTCAGATTTTCCTACCGTACACGGATAGATAGCTCTGTGGATTTCAGAGATCCAGACGCAAACACAGTTTAATCTGAAGATTTTGGAGGATGTGTGAATAGGTCTGTCACGATGAAAAATTTTACTGTATGATAAATTGTTGCAGAAGTTCTCAACAAACGATAGTATTGTTCTTTTGAGACCATTTTTTAAGTAATATAATGGTAATGACAAAATAATAATGCAAGAACACATTCTCAAAGGTCATTAAACTTTAAATTCTAATTAACATTTAAGACTAGAACTCGAAGACATTTTTAATCTATAAAAAAGTAAAGAAAACTAATAAAATGAATTTTGAAGTCTGTAAACAAAATTGCCTTTCAAAATAAGGGCTAGTTAAAATCAAAGTACCAAACTGAAGACTTTTATCATTCAGAAAGAGAGAAAAAAAGAGATAAACGATAAATCAGGCCAATGGAAATGATTGAATTTGTTTTCATTTATCATCCCATTAATTGATTTATTGATTATTGTGATAGGCCTATGTGTGAACATTAGACTCACACTGTGCTGAGTGTGACACTAAAAATACACGGACTTAGCTACGAACAGCTAAAGTAGCATAGCTCACATAAACATTAGCTCCCGCTAACAGAAAAATATGAGGAGGGCAGAGTATCAAAATACCAGACATAAAAAACGTAATCTGAAATTATTTATAATCGGAGAGCAAAGCCTGCATTAGCTTCTACTTACTTCAGAGGGCAGACCACCGGGACGCTCCGTCTTGCTTTTTGGTTTCCCTGCCTATTTTTCCGGCCAGCAAACCATTCCGCCACCCACTGGTCATGGTATCAGATGACGTAGTCTCCTGCACCACTCAAAATAGCACAATATGTCTATAAATAATTTTGGGATATTATAAGGAAGTGCTGAGATATACCATTTTCCACCGAACTAATATATTTGCCACTTCAGCACAAGCACAGTGGTACACGTTTAGAGGATAAAAACACTAGACTCAGAGCAAAAACAGATGACCCAGCTTTCTACTAGCATGTAAACGCACCATCTACACATAAATCTGGGAGCTCCCAAAGCATGAAATGAGTCTGAAAAATACTTGTGCACTCGTAACAGGATCTGTGCGTAAATGTAGTTTTGTGTGTGTGTATCTGGCGACTCGTGCATACTTTTTCAATATTTGTAGGCATATGAGAAGGTTTTTTTTTTTTACGGTTTACAAATCATGTTTCAGACACAACTATCCAAAGTTACATACAAAGATGCTTACACGAGTCACAAATCCAGTATTGCACACCCACAGATATTTTTACACATGCACAAATACTTTTACACACGCACAGATATTTTGAGACTATTTTCACTCCATACATCTGAAGTTGTATTTGTCTTGGAAAGCAGTAGCCGTGAAATTAATCCATTGCAGGAGTCCAACATATTTCAGACACAAGGCTTTGTGGAACTCCAAAACGAGTAAATATCTCTTCCTGGAGCATAGTGATGAGCTTCTGTGTCTTGCTGTCTGTTACAGGTAACATTTCCACCCACTTTGTGAAGTAGTTGATCACCACAAAAAGGAAGACATTTCCTTTTTTTACTGCGCGGAAAAGGTCAAGTCCACCCCAAGTTTTGCCCAGGGTTCAGTCAGAGGTGCTGGTTGCAGAAAACCAGCTGGAGCTTGATTGTCTGGTTTGTACTTCTGACAAACTGCACAGTTCTTTACATGAGTCCACACATCCTTACGGACTGACAGCCACCATGCTACCTCCAACAGCTTGAGGAGTGTCTTTAGCCTGCCCAGATGTCCACACAATGGAAGTACTGGAGAAATTGAGGAACTAAAGACTTGGGAACCACCAGCTGATATTTCATGCCATCTTTTAGTGGGGTTTTCCTATACCAGAGATTGTGAACGTTGATCCTGTCAGGTCTCTGGTATCTCAGATTCTGAACCATCTCCATTAGGTCTGAGTCTTTTTCCTGAGCTTCCTTGATTTCTGCTAATGATAGTGGTAAGCCTAACAAGGCTTTAGCAGAATTCAGGGCTACATGTGCTGGTCCAGCCGGGTCAGTAGGCATCGCTTGGGACAGCGCATCAGGCACTACATTGTGCATTCTTATTCTATATTGTACTTCAAAATTGAAATCTTGCAACCTCAGCACCGAGCGTGTTAACCTAGAACTGGTTCTGGGGCAATTGAATGCCCACGTTAGGGCAGCATGGTTGGTGTAAATGGCAAACTTTGTGCCCTCTACAAAGTGTCTCCACTTTTCTACTGCCCAAACAACTGCCAAGCATTCCTTCTCAGAGGTGGAGCAGTTCTGCTCTGCTGCCTTCAATGATTTTGAAGCAAAAGCAATAACTTTTTCTCCATCAGGGGTTGGTTGGACCAGGACGGCCCCCAGACCAACGTTACTGGCATTTGTATGAATTTCGAAAGGTAACTCGAAATCTGGCTGCCCCTGTATGGGTGATTCCACCAAAGCTTTCTTCAGTGTCATGAAAGCACGTTGGCAGTCCACTGTCCACTCTCACCTTGCATCTTTTTTGAGCAGTTGATAAAGAAGTGTAGCTATTTCTGCTAAATGTGAGATGAACTTGTGGTACCAGCCAACTATCCCAAGGAATCTCTGAAGAGTTTTCTGGTTAGTTGGAGGTGGGTAAACTGTAATGGCATGGGTTTTTTCTGGATCCACTTGAACACCTTCTGGGATACAATGTGTCCCAGAAACTTGCCATCTGCCAATATCCAGACTTCAAATCCAAGGTGCTGAAAATGTTTGAGTCAATGACTTCAACAACTCATGGATGATGGGCATGGGATAAGCATCCTGAAGAATTTTGGTGTTCAAAGTTTTGTAGTCCACACAAAATCGAAAAGATTTGTCTGGCTTAGGAACAAGGACAACAGGAGACCCCCATGAAGACTGTGCTGTGCTGGCTCTATAATATAATCTTTGAGCATTGCATTAATCTGTTCTTTTATTATTTGCCACTTGAAAGGAGACACCCGGTAAGCTCTTCAGCAAATGGGTATTTCATCTGTGGTCATTATGCTGTGTTCTTCCACAGATGTTCTACCCAATGTATCTGAGCATACAGATGACCAGGCCTTCAAAAGCTTCTGGACTTCTGGTGGATGTTGTGTCCTCATGGGATACGACTCTGTGTTTCGTACTTTGTCCTCTTCCATGGACAGTTCCAGGATCAGTTTAAGTGGAGAAGGACTAGCATGCACAACCATAATGGCGTTGTGCATGCAGCTGATGAGCAGCTCATCTTCAGCTGCTGGTGATGCGGCAGCAGCTGAAGATGAGAAAGGATAAAAGGTATAACCTTTTGGCCCTTTTACCCCACAGGTGTGGTCACCTAGGTTGATAATGGCAGAGGTTTTGGACAAAAAGTCGAGATGATGGGAAAGGTGAGGTTGTTATCCTCCACCACAAAGGTCTCTAAAGACCACATCATCCCATGCCAACCATAAATGATTTTTGCATTCCCCAAAGCGCTATAGGTTTTGCCATTTACAAGTGCAAACTTCTGGTTGTCAGCTGGCTTCAAAACCTCCCCTTCTCGAGCAATTATTTTCCACTAACTATTTCTCATCAAGGAATAGGTGCCGGCTACCATATATGGTGTATCCATTACACCGTCCAGTACACCATTATACATCCTGTCGCACACCTCTAAGGGAACATGAAGGAGGGAGGAAGCAGGGCCTCGCTGAACAATAGATACAGAGTCGGCTGGCTTTCTGGGATATCCCTTAGGAATTGCTGGGCCTTTTCATTTGACTTTGTGCTGATCCACTTTCCCCCAGTAGATTTTAACACCAGCACAGTCATTTTCAACCTGGGATCCCATCTTTATTAATTGATCCATAGAGTTGACTGTGCCATGAAGACAACCTGCTATCTTTGGATTGCAGTTGTTTAAAATCCTCCTCACAAGCTCTGTCTCACTGATGTCTGGCTTCCATCTTAGACACAGTGCTTGATACTCAAAGGCGAAGTCTCTCAGACATTGCTCTGGCAACTGGACCATGTCTCTTAACTTCTCTTCCATCTCTGAAAGATTGTCTGGAGGTAGAAAGGCAGCACAAAAGGCATTTTTAAATTCAAGCCAGTTGTGTATCTTGTTTTTAGCCACACCCCACCAACACTGAGCAGAGCCTTTTAAGACAGCTGTTAAAGCTCCCAATAATTCAGCATCAGACAGGGGCCTTACTGTTAGAAATGTCTCACACTGATCAATGAAATTTAAGACATCAGAAACTTCTCCTGCACCCTCAAATGTCAGGGACTCCATGTGCACAGGGAGCTTGGAATAAACTACAGGTGTTCTGCTTGACGAAGGAACTGTCAGGTGGGGGGTTGATGCCGGGAGGCCTACTGTCCCACTGTTTGTTGATGGCATGTCTAGAACCATTCCTGGAGGGATGTAGGCAGTAGTTTGATCCATCCTTTGAGGTTGTGAAGGTCCAAGGCTTCCTTGTGGTACTCCTTGTACAGGCAGGGCTAAAAGTGGAGATGATGTTTCAGGGAAAGTATGCCTCATAGTAGAAGAGAGATGATCAGATGGCACGGGGAGACTTGGTCTGACACTATCGAAGGAATGAATAGCTGTAGAGAGTCTAGCGCGCTTCAACCTCTCTATTTCAGCCTTCCACTTCTCATCTCGTCGCAGCAAACAGTCCACTACCTTAGCTTCAAATTCCTTAAAGGCTGTGTTCATGCATTGCTCCAGGGCCTCAACATTTCTATCTATATATGATGTTTTGCTCCCTATTCAAAGCACTGTCTACAGACGCCCGGAAATCTTCTTCCAATGAGGTAATCCTAACCCCCATGTTAGTTAAATCATTCTTAATACCATAATGTCTTCCTCGTCATCCTCTATTTCTTCAACTTCATTATCCAATACATAAAGGGAGCTAATCAGAGAAGATATTTCACCTACAGGATTTCTCCTTGTAACCCAGACTTCTCCCCCTCTGTTGCTAATTGCCTCTCCCTGATCTACAAGAAGACCTGCTCCACTTTCTTCCTCATTCTGATCAGTATCTCTTTCATCAGTGATCAGTATCACAAGCATGTTGTGATTGAGAAGTTATGTTATCCATCTTGAAAAGAAAAAAACACTCAAAACAAATAAATTCCAATCTACAACAGGATTCTCTTTAACTGTATCATCTAATGTAGCACAATACCCGAAATTATATTATCCTAGTTCCCATACTGGCCACCATTTTGTAAAATTCAGCTTGACTTAAAGTGGAACTCACAATATACTCAAGGGGGATCTGTCATAGGAATCCAGTAAAATATATTACACCATTAATTTGATAAGAAAATAAATATCCAACCACTCAATAAAAAATTTGTTGATTTTTAGCAACAATGATTTATTTTTTAAAAATCACAATACTAAGAAATAATAATAGTTATTCTCAATAATCAAAATAGATCAATAACCAAAAATACCTCAAAAAATAATTATAGGTTAAATTTAAATCACTCAGTTTATATCAGCAAAAAACCTAAATAATTAAATGTCCAACATTTCCCGGTCTTTCTTAAAGAGAATAATGTCCGCAAAGGAGTTCCATATCCTCAAAAAACAAAACAAAGTCCTGGAAGTATTTCTCTCCGTTTTAATCCAAAGTCACGATCCAAAATGAAAAATCCAAATTGTCAACCCCCGCCCCTCAAAAATAAAAAGTAAAGTCCTGATCTCACCGGGAGCATCTTTCTTCCCCCTCAGTGGCGTCCTCTTGCACCTACAGGGTGCAAACTCCAAACTTTGATTGTTTGGTCGCTTTTCTTTGATCTTTAACTTGTTTTAACCATTCAATCAAGTCAAATCTCCCGCTGCCTGTGCAGCGATCAGATCTGTATCTGACAGTGTGCGTCTTCCTCTCCGGTTGCGCCGCGCGCGCGCCGACGCACATACCCCTTTTTATTCACTAATTTCAACCACACCTAAAACCAGCATGATTCTGCCCAAGATCAATTTTAAACAGTGGAGATTTGGAATAATTTTAACAATGAAATAACAGCAACTGTTCCAAAAAACAGTTTGATACATTTACTCTTAAATGTATTTATTCAGGGAAAAAAACAAACATAGTGGTTATGTTACATACGATCAGATCTACAGCCAGCCGCAGATCGGTGGCTTTATGACTTGCATCGATCTGGTACAAGTATTTAAAAGGGAAAATATATTTTCCTTTTAAATATATTCATATATAAACATTTATGTCACTTTATACTATAGTTTCTGTCCTCCACTGAACTAAAAGTTACACAGTTTAACACAGCAGACATCTTATTTAGAAGGTGGCTGACATACAGCTAACCTTAATTTCATTTTAAAACATTCAAACAGAAGAACAATAAAATAAATGCACCAAACACTTACGGAACAATTCCAGCAATCAACAGCTGTTATATCCTTCATTCATCTGTGTGATTTAACATTGTAAATCAGCTTATCCCTATAATCGCGTAAGCTATTAAACATGCTAACAACTAGCCGTAACCGTTCGGTTTTAGACACTAAACTATCTCATTTGATTTACTCACCTTTTGTTCTTCCATTAGTGCAATGGAAGCCTCGGGGAACCCTCTGGCACGTAAAAAGTCACTTAAATCAGACATCTTTCTCCAGTACATTAGCTGTCCGCCACAACTGGCATCTGTGGTTCTGAAGCTGTTTGCTTGCTGGCACCCATCAGCCAGAATTCTGACTTTTCCCCTCTGATTTCAGAGATGTTTTTTGTCTGGGGCACTGAAAAAAAAATTCTGACGTTTTTCTGAGAAAATGTGAGAATTATTTTTTCAGTGGCCCTACTCTTCTTCAGTAAAACAAGGCCTAAGTTGCCATATGTTCTGAAAAGAAGGGGAGAACAGCCTTGTGCAGTATGTCACAGTAAATATTTATTTTAGTGCAGACAACATAGTGCTCAAATAGCTATTCCCTTTATTTTTAAGGATGTAGATCTTGTACTTTTAAAAATTCATAACAGAGTTTAAAAAAAACAAACAAAAGCAAATCCATATCAATAAGGTTTCATATTCAGTCACAACCTGTCAGATGACTTCTGAGCATTGTCTAGGAAGACATGTTATACTTTTGGAACACTGGGACTAAACATTACATGTACACAGTCATCAACATCACTGCTCACTGTGATTTAATGACTACAACTATGATGACATCACACTAGATGGGTGAAAATGTTTAACCTAAAATATTTCACAGTGTTATTATAGTGTGTGTAGGCATTAGCTATAGAAACTTGTAAGGATGACAAATTGATTCAGAACAAAAAGTATGTGATTTTGCACAAGGTGCCACTCAACATTATTTTCTTTCAGAAGCTTTTTCATATCTGTTGCATTGAATCAGATGATCTAAGACCAGAAAACATGCAGGGCAGTGAACTCCAAGGACTTAAATTTAATAAATAATGTTTTGGTCAAATTCACTTTGACAGACAGGTTAATATTTTTGTGCTTTAAATAATGCCAACTTCATACTAGATTTCTTTTCTTGTAATTCTGAATAAAAAAATGTTATCAAATATTTCCAGCACTGGTCACATGTATGTTGACCTGTAATACCACACAAATTTAAGTCCATGAGAACAGTGCTTGGCAGAACGCCACAACTTCTAGTTGGTTAAATGAGAATAAGGATGAGACAGATTCACAGAAACACGCTTAACTTAATTATGCATAGCTTTAGAAAACATGCATCTTGAAGAGCTCTTTAAAGTGTTGCTGATGATATTCTAAAACCTGAGTAAAAGTTTGCATTATGCTACAAACTGCAGTTTCTCAATGAGAATGTGTTTTGTGTAGTTTGTCATCACAGTGAAAACTGGCACATCATTTTGGCACTATAAAAACATTGTGCTTATAGCACATTGCACTTTTTAAATATCTCACCAGGTGAGGGGTCCTATAGTGCACACTAGTGCAATAATTGTCAAACTCTAAATTCAGTTTGACTTAACTTGGTAGCATAAATAAAGTATCACTGAAGAAAAAATATGTATAAACTTCATAAATACAACTTTATCAATAAACTTAAAAACATCTGTTAGGGTGTCTCCAGAGTAATAAGCACATGTTACACAAACACACCACATCTGTGTCTAATAATTCATGCACTGTTGCACACATAAACCTCACACATAGTCTATCATATATTTCAATATATGTTGTATATGAGTCATCAATAATTTTTTTAATAATTGTGTTATAGTCAGATGAAATCCCAAAAGAACAGATACAGTCTTGAAATGTTTAAATGTCAGAATTTAAAGGTGTAAACTTTAGAGATGCTGGATCCTGAAAATCAAGATCATCATGTTCTTTGAAAACTTTTCGGAATCTGAAAGGGCACACTCAAAAGCTGTCAAAATTTTTAATTATTAGCAATATAATGGGTTTAATGTTGTGCGTTTTGAAATCTATTTATTTATCTATTTTTTTTAAAAAGTTTGAAAATACTAATACATTTATCATTTTGTTTCTATTACCCATTTAGAAGACGAATCTGTGCCCATGCTTTTACTTCCTGGTTGATTTCTTTAGATGTTGATTCAGTATTTCCACATAAGGTTCTCTCCTCATGATGTCATCTATTTCATGAAGTGCACCAGTTCCTCCCGCAGCACAATAGCCCAATACCATGATGATGCCACCCCCAAACTTCAAAGGTAAAATGGTACAAGTACCCCTGTTCTTCCTCCAAATGTAACAACGGGCATTATGGACAAACAGGTTAACTTTAGTTTCACCAGGCTCTAGGACATGTGTCCAGAAATGATGATTGTTGTCTCTGTGTGCATCTGCAAACAAATCTGACTTTTTATGTTTGTTTTGATGTAAAAGCTGCTTCTTTGCTGAATGGTCAGAACAGGGCATGTTTCACTGGGAATAATGACCGTTTGAAAAGATACAGCAGCATCTTTAGCTTTTACTCTGGGGTCTCTCTGCACATTTATATATTTATCTCTGGGACACAGAACCCGTTATCTTCCTGTACAATGTGATGGTTGCACATTCCCAACATGTCTATACATCCGTATAATTATTTGAACAGATGAATGCTGCACTTAAGCACCTTTATAGTGCCCACAATCAAGTGGGGTGGGCAACATGTACTAAGAATTTTATGACAATATTTTGTAGTACTACGATGATAACGATAAAAATAATGGTTAAAAACTACTCATCACTTCTGTTTTAGGTGACTGCATGGCACAACATTCATAACACCACAAACATAAATGCTACTCTAGAAAAACATTCCTGTTTGAAATAAATTTCTTAAAGAAGTGTGATTTGTATCACTAAACTGCATTTAGAGACTTAGTATAATCATTTTCAAAGTTATTGATAGTTATTGATATTGTTGTGGAAAAACAAGAGATAAAATGTTAAAAATAACATTTAATAATTTCTTTTTAATGTTTACTGAAATTTATGGTGACGATAAATCAAAATTCTTAAAATGACAAAAACAAATTTACAATAAATGATAAATGATACGATGAATGACCACCCCCACAATCAAGTAGCTGTTACCTTCAGTTGTTATAAAAGTGCTGTATGTATGCAACATGACTTGAAATTTGAATTCATAACTTAGCTTCTTGAAATTGGGCCTCTGTCTCATTGAGAAACTCCTGCTCTTTCTGATACCCCGCCGTCATCACAACAATGGTTCTATATTATGCCGTTAACAAACGTTCTTAGGAGCATAGGACTGAGATGTAGTTTATAATAAGCTCAGCAGATTCACAGTTCCACCTGGTATTCACTAATTGCTACTGCCGCTAGTCTGGAGGAGCTGAATGGGGGAGGCTAGGAGGAGAGGTGCTCAGTGAGGTGGAAGTTCAGCTGGAGACTGCAGTTCCAAGGAAGAGCTTTATGGAAAAAGGTGGTGTTTGGCTAGAGCAGGCATTTAGACACCACAGAATGGTTGCCACAGTTGTCAAATATGTTTCAAATATACATGAAAGAATTAAAGCAGCACTCCAGGTTTGTTTGTCATAATATAATGACATGATATCCATCCATTATCCAACACATTTATTCCCAGTGCAGTCGCCAGGGGTGTTGGTGTCCATCTCCCACGATCAACGGGCGAGAGGTGGGGCCACCCTGGACAGGTCACCAGTCCATCACAGGAATAACATGATACAAAGCTAAAAAGAGACAATTTTACATAATACATTGTCATTTCTACAGAGCCAAAGGCAGGAAAGAAAATTTTCAAAATTCTTCAAAATAGCCTCCATACCCAGAGTATGTATCTTAGACACTGAGCAGTTCGAGGGAGATCCCTGCTATTCTGGTTGGGAGGGGTTTGATTCTTTGAGACAATTCTATCTAAAAAGAGTTATTGGAAGCTTTTTCATGCATATGAAGTCAAGAGGCCAAGTCCTCTTTTCAAGAAAATCAGGGGCTCTAGTCATATTTTGTACCTGGTCTGTGTTCCTATGCCAAGTTCAGTGAGTGCTGGTATCTTAATTTTTCTAGATACAAACATTTTAGATTAATATAAAACAATTTATAGAAATTAACATGAAACATCTAAGTAGAATTGATGTGGTTTAAACTCTTGGCCCCTTTCTTTTCACTCACATTTCTAATTAAAGAACCACTATGCCCGTGAGTATTCATGAAATATTCCTTGCAGATTTAAAGCATAATGTGGATTCACCTGTAGTTAAACTAAGTTGATAATCAAATATAACTAAAAAATATTTATTTCACAACTTAATGTAGTCCTAAATTATGTAAGGACTCATTGAGGTTATTTTAGGGTATAGCATAAAGACCAAACCACATACAAGTCATCTATAAAGACAGAGTTATTGGAAGGCTAAACTGACATCCCATCTAAACTGTGGTTTCATTCTTCCAAGGGCCAGTCCGAATATTTCCTGTAGCATCTGAGCCAAACAGGCCATCTTCTTGCAAACTTCTGTTTCGACCAATGACTCCTCGGCGGCTAACTTTGGAATGCTGTCGAGGCAGAGTATTCCTTGGAAAGCCTCTCTGCTCTATGTCCAAAGAATGGATCTCTGTGTCTTCATCTTCTGTCTTTAATGTGCAGCTGTATGTTTTGGGGTCTTGCTCACATTGCACTGCAAATGAATCAAGTTTTTCACAGCAGGTTGCATTAGCAGAGGGAGTAGCTGAACCATACATGTGCCACTGGCAAGAATGGACCCCTTGAGAAGGCAGGAGGAGGCTGTGATAGGAAGTTATGCTGTCATGCATGTTGTGAACATGGCTGTGACAGGAAGTCACTGGGTCTTGTATACTCTGGCAGGAGATTTGGCGTTGAAAGGTGTGGCAGGGAGCCATCTGCTTATCCAAGTGGGGACTAGGACAAAGAAGCTGATGATCTGGAAGTGGGCTGTTGGAAACTAACGTTGTTCCTTCTAGATGCTGTGCAGGCTGAGAGCTGTCCCTGTGGGAGCTGTGCACACTTCCATCCATACTCAGTGAAGCCATATTTGAGCGGTAGTCTTGGAGGCATGGTCGTGGGCGGTTAAAGGAGCGTGACTTTGCTCTCTCAGTAAGGCATCTCTGTAGGGGAAGAGTTGGCCGAGGGAGCTCATCTGGAAGTGAATGAGGATGTGGTGAGAACTCTGGCTCAATGAGAGATGGGATAGGGGATGCTGGACTCATTACAGCCACACAACATGGACCTGTGTTACTTGGAGTTGGGCTTTGAGGAGGAGGTGGTGTCATTTTGTCTGAAGAACCCTGTAAGAGGTGCGATGAAAGCAGTGGCTGCTTGCCTGAACACGGAGAGCTCAAGTGGCAGTGTGGTTGATGGAGTTGTTGCATCTGACTCTGTCCATCAGTATTTACATTTTCTATCTTTGATTTAGATGGGCAACAAACCCACCAACTATTCCACACATCATCCCGTTTGGCACAATGCTGGATGAGAAGGAAGAGGCCCAGAGTGACACAAAAAGCCCCATAGAGGCAGCTGAAAATCATATCCAGAAAATGCCCCTGTGATACGGCCAATGCTCCTAAAGCCCAGGTTGCCAGGAACAGAAACAGTGTGAAGATGGTGGCGCGTAGTTGGGATTTAAAAGAGTGTTCATTAGCCAGTACAGATGCACCAGTAGAAAATGGCAGACAGTCTCCAGCAGACACTGAAGCTCCACCACTGCCACTTTGAGAATGATGGTTTGACTCACTGGACGACAACATCTGCTGATCCTCTCTTAGAAGGCGCAGTTCATACTTTCTCTCTGGGTGGCGCTTCAGCTGGATGTAGGTAATCAACAAGTACAAAGACATGACTAAGACCAGAAGACCTACTGGTGCATAAAAGCCTCCCAGACTAGGTTCCCATGCCATCCAGCAGCTGAAAATGATAAACGGGGACTTAAAACTATTTGTTAACCTCGCAAAGAGAAACGTATAAATGAATGAAATGAATATATTGAATCTATACTTACTATAATGCTCCGTCTCTGCTGCCATAGTTATCCATGCCAAACACAGCCGTAATGACTACAACTATCAGAGGTACTCCATCGCTCACAAGATAAAATCTGAGAAAAAAAGTGAAAAAGTTATTAAATAAGTGTGTTGATGCAGGGCAGTCAGCATATAGACCTGGTCTTTTTGAGTGGATGAAAACGCTTAGGAAGCTACTTAGGAAAAGCTTAAGAAACAGTAATCATTGTTCCTCCTGATTCACAATAATGATATCACCATTGTGGTACCAATATTGTGAAATTTATTTTGTCCTGTTTTAGATACAACTGTAACTAGGGCTGTTCAAATATAATATGAACTTGACCAATATTAGAGGTCCTTTGTCAACTGAAAAAAAATTACAGTTAAACCACATAAAGTGCTGAGAAATTTATTATGTTCAAAAAATTTTAAATTACACCAAATTGAGAGTTGGACTAACTTGACAAAAATGAATGACTTTGATCCTATAAAGAAACATGTTGATTCACCACACAAATAGGCTTTCCTGATCTACCTTGAGTTCCTCTCACATTCTCATACCACAGTGAGATTAGCTAGTTTTTGATTAAGTATATAGAAACATATGGATCTGGTGAAAGATTCAGAGGCTTTAAGACAATAGTCACCATCCTTTGAAACCCTCTCAAGAGTTGTCAGTCTTTTATTATTTGAAAATAAAATTCTACCTCAGGATGTTTGGTTTGGAACCTTTCTGGACTGGACCACTCCTGCCCTGGGCGTGAAGTGGCTCTTTGCACACATCTTTACAAATGTTTCTTGCAGTAAATGCCAGCCACATCATGGTGGATAATGAAGCATAATGGAGTACAATGCCGACCTATCACACCAAAGAAGGAAAAATTACATATTATAGTAATAATCTCATTCACAGGAGACATTTGCTCTCATTGAGAAGTGACAATGCTTTTCTGGAGATGAAACTTGGAACTCTAGTCCAGCCTTGATTGTCACATTTTCAGTTGGTTTAAATCATTTTAAGGACTGCCCAGACTGTAGATACAAACAAGTTTAGGTAAGTAGATATTTTCTTGTAGTAATTTTCTGACATGTCACTTTTACCGCATACATTCCCTTCACTTTTTCAAAGTGAAAAATGGTAAGGGAAAAGGGGCCCGGATCATCATGGATTTCTAATTAAAAATCTCTTGACACCCTGATCAACTTAAAGGAATCAAGGAGGGTGCTGTACTGCACATCTAATACTAACAATCTACGATTAGTATTAGACTTGAAAACATTGCTTTTCTTAACAGTTAGTTGACAGTTAAAAATTTGACTTTTTCTTTTTTCAGAGGGATCTCTATAATGCTTGCTTGTTGTTTAATTAACGACCGGCTCCAAGCTGCCAAGCAATGTACAGAAAGGGTCATAATTACTGTGCGCCACAAAAATATATAATTGAAAAATATTAGCTCCGCAAAAGAGCAGAAGATGGCACACTTACAATCTGACAAACCAAAGGAAAGTGGATCTGATTGATGCCTCCAGCAAACACCCCAAATGTCAGGCCTGTGTGAAAGAGGAAATTGAGGAGGGTGTGCCAGCCCTTCCTGCTGATGCGGATGACACTGGAAACAGTGAATAGAGAAAGTAAATATGTAGTTAGACTGCAGTCTACATACCTATAATCTACATCTGATTTAACAGCAGAGGCGTTTAGACCCGAGCACAGTAATTTGGTTGAATTGTAGCTGCAATTTATCATCTGATTTTTACTATTACTAAAGAGGCTGAACAAAACATGTATGCAGCTGATACTTCAGATATTGAGCATGTCAACATTTTTCTCAGTAGATTTATTTCTAGAAATTCTATTGACAACTAATTTACCCCAGATGTAAGAAACAACTTATGTAATGCACACATACAAAGAAATCCAAGTAGTAAAGCAGTCCACAAAAGTTTGTGTGTAATGAAGTAACATACAAGCATTGAACATCAAGAAACCATTTGAAATGGGTCAGTATTTGGAGAGAATTCACATTTGCAGCAAGGATATTGTCAAGAAAACTGGTATGAGGTTTGAGATCTATCCAGGTACACACAGAAAAGGGTGCATGAAGGCCTGAAGGAAATAAAGCAATCTTGTGTTTTGATTTATAATGATTGAGTGTTTTGATAATGATTAAGTTGAACATGGATGAATACAATAGGTAAAATGACTGTATGTAAGTAATCACTGAATGATTCACTGAATGATTCTGAAGTGTACGAATCATGATCTGTAATAACATGATAACAATGAAATGATTAAGGTTTGATGATTTATAATAAGTGAAAGAGGTGATTAATGCTTATGATTAATGCTTAATGGAAATCAGCACATAGTTTTTAATATTTGACTGTGTTTGAAAGTTAATCAGAGAAAAGCATATAGTTTTTAATGTTAAAAGGAGAAGGGGAACTTGTGAGTTCCTGCTGTCGCAAGCAGTTCTGAACAGATGGCCAGACGCACAGGATGGGTGGGGCGGTATGGTTGGCTAAGAACAACACGCTGAGGAAAGGACGGTACTTTCCATCCCAGCCAGCAGACAGGAGGGGCCGAAACCACGTAAACTAACACTCCCCATACACATATATGGCAGAGAACTGTATATAAGCAGACGGAAAAGGAGAAGTTCTTGTTCTTTGTCTGCGGCACCGAAGTAGAGCTAACACGAAGAAGCAGATCGAGGAAACAACAGCAGACCACACCCTGGAGCCACGGGAAAAGCTGAAGCTTCGTGCCACCAAAGGGAGACAAGTTCCAATCGTCCAACCCGGGTTCCTGATTCGATCGTCGGTCTTACCTCAACCCAAACATTGCAACAGACTTGGAGAAAGGACAAAGGTCCCGGAGGGATAAAAGAGTTGGGTTTTCAAAAGCAATTGAACCCTCTCTACTTTGCTTCCATTCTAAAGAGGATTTTTTTCACACAAAGGATAAAAACTCAGACCAAGGTTTTCGGACGTTCCTGTTGCCAAAGATCCACCACCAACTGGGTATGAGTTGAACTCGCTTCCTAAAAAGCTATCTCAGAATCTGCGACATAGGTTAGGGAAAGAGACAGGAGGGTATGATTGTACATGTTGATCTTATTACACTGCTCTTGACTTATATACAATTGATTGTTGATTTGTATGTCACATATCCCTGCTTAAGCTTGCTTAATAAATTCTTACTCTAAAATTCTAATGAGGTTGGTGGACATTGGAATTAATTGAGTCATTTAATCATTTTTCAGTTCTTTTAATAAAGGTAAAACTAAAGTACATGGTTCTAGTGAAAAGGAGGCTTCATAATTTCCTTTGGCGAGAGTAAAATAATGACCCAGGGACTTACATCCAAGTCACTAAATCTAGTCTAGTCGGTTCCAAGAGCAAGTTATATTTTAGAAAGCGAGCTACCGTTAACAGGAGTGGTTATTGGAATTACGCAGCTGTGAGGGCTACTCAGCTGACTGTTTCTTAACTGAAAAGGGTCGTAACTTCTGGATTGGAGGTAGTTAGAGCTAGACGAATCGCTTTCGACACCAGTTTAAATAGATTATCTCTTATAGATCTCTTTTAGGGTAATACCCAGGTCTTAGAGATTTTCCGGACCTGTTAGACAGAGAACTGGTCAGTAGTCAGCCCCGGAGGGTTGTGATGAAGTGGGCGGGGCTAGCTATTGCAGGATAACGGACATGGCGCCCAACGTGGGGCGCCATGTCCGTTATCCTGCAGTAGTCAGCCCCGGAGGGTTGTGATGAAGTGGGCGGGGCTAGCTATTGCAGGATAACGGACAATATATTTCAGGTATAGTTAAATCAGCTAATTTAACTATACCTGAAAAAAGAGTGGGCATTCTTTCTGGAGATGAACAACTCTCCAAATACAGCACCATCTTTATTGTGGGAAACAGGAAAAGCAGTATCGAGAGGTAAAATAATAGCATATTAATCACACAAGAAAAAAAACAACAACAAATAGAAATTTAGAAAAACAAATAACTTATTTAACTAACTCTTACAATACAAATCCAGATGATCAAATTAAGGAGGAACTAACTCATTTAAAACATCAATGGGAAAAAATTATCCATAAAAAACATTTGCTATTCAACAACTAAAATATAAGTATACACAGCAAATTCAAGAGTGTTACTTTTTCAAAGTTTGAATATGCAGAGTTGTTTTTTTTTACACTGTAGAGTTCATTAGCAATTAGAAATATGCCCGGGTCCCTCTTGAAAATGAGATCTAGATCTCAATGGGGTTTACCTGGTTAAATAAAGGAAAGAAAGAAAAAACACTTCCCGTGTTGGGACAGCATCACCTATTGGTGTCAGTTATTTTGGCAGTGTTGGTGCAGAGTTTTATAGTAAACTCACCAACTCTCACAGTATGTATTTGTGATTGAGTCCTCGGTTCGCATTTTACGTAGCGTGCGTAAGCACGTCGGGTGTGTCTGTTGCGATGTACTATGAATGCGCATGCTTAAAACAAGCAGACAGCAGGGAAGACGAGGAGTCAACTTCGGAGGACTTTGAGTGGCGCGGGAAAAAACAAAACACATAGAAATATGTCGGATTTGGAAAAGGCGGATTTGGGCATAAACTGGTATGTGAATGGTTCGGTTGGAAATGGAGATAGAAAATGAGGAAGACATGGATTTTGAAGGGTTTACGCCAGTGGGGAGAGGAAGAGGGAGAGGACGTGGAAGAAATAAGATAGATGAAGGAAAGGAAATTGGTGATATTCAAGGTACTAGAACTAGAAGAAAGTAGTTCAGAAGAAGAAAGGATAGTTAGGAGGAAAGTTGTGAGGGAGGAATTTAAAATAATATTAAAACTGAAGAACGACGAAGAACAGGATAACATCAGCCCCATTGTGGTGTCAAGAGAAATAATAAAGAAAATTGGAGATGTTGAAATGGTAACGATTTTGAGGGAAACCTATTGGTAGTTTGTAAAAATGAAGAACAAAAGAATACAGCTTTAAATGTGGATAATATCTGTAAAAAAAATTGTGTTGAAGAAAAAAATTATGGGAGAAAATAAAAAAAATTAGAGGAGTAATTTATGGGATCCCTCTAGATAAGGATCTTGATAAAATTAGAAGTATTATAGGTGCAAAAGTGAATAACTTGAAAAGATTGTCAAAAACAATAAATGGTGAAAAGGTAGGAAGTTTGTCAATCCTCATTGAATTTGAAGGAAAAGAGTTGCCACAAAACATCAAAATAGGTTATCTCAATTTTAAGGTCAGACCTAATATCCCTCCACCACTTTGTTGTTTTAAATGTCAAAGGTCACAAAGGACACATAGCAGCAGTTTGTAAAGGGAAGCAGAGATGTATAAAATGTGGTGAGGATCACAGATTAGAAGAATGTAAAGAAGAAGTAAAAGAAAAATATTGTAACTGTGGAGGGCAACATAGAGTTACGTATGGAGGATGTGAAGTAAGGAAGAAGGCAAAAGAAATCATACAGATTAAAATGCCTAAAAACATAAGCTATGCAGAAGGAGTTAAAAATGTGAAGGAACTGAAAACAAGACAGATTGAACAAACAGCGAGTCAAATTCCACAGCAAAGCAAAGTACAGTCAGAAGAAAATGTTATAATATCAGTAGAAAAACTAGGATTATTGGTAGCATATGTTATCAACTAGAAAATTTCTGAAGAAATTTAGCCGGGGCCTGCCAAAGCATGCCCGTCGGTTTGGGCCCGGCGTTGTCATGCTAGAAATTAGCATCGATGCTAAAGAACGCTGCAATGTAATCAGTAGCATGTGGAGAATCACAAGAACGTTAAGTAAGGTGGCCGTGCACCATTCAGTATGATTAAAATTTTTTGTCAAGGCTTTTATTTTGAAATTTTTGTAAAACTTCATTTCAAAGTGCCAAACTAAATCCATGTATAACAGTCATTGGATAAAGTCAGTTATATAATGCTGAAAAGAGCAATAATGTCATGTAAAAATTGTCAAGGCTTTTATTTTGAAATTTTTGTAAAACTTCATTTCAAAGGGCCAAACTAAATCCATGTATAACAGTCATTGGATAAAATCAGTTATATAATGCTGAAAAGAGCAATAATCTCATGTAAAAATTGTCAAGGCTTTTATTTTGAAATTATTATTATGCTTCATTTCAAAGGTCCAAACTAATCCCCATGTATAACAGTCATTGGGTTAAATCAATTATAATGCTCAACAGAGCAATTACCTGATTTAAAAATATTCAAGGCTTTTATTTTGAAATTTTCAGTATGCTTAATTTTAAAGTTCCAAACTAATCCCATGTGTAACAGTTACTGAGTTAAATCAGTTATATACAGCCCATAGCAGCAAGTAGTTCTAAAGGCCAGTTCAGTCCTGATCTGTTTCAACTGAGGGTTCCACTATAGATAGAACTACAGTGATGCGTATTTGTAGTCCTAATCAGCAGCCAATAGCCTCTTGAGTTCCGTTGCTATGTTAAATAAGTTTCTCACCAAGGTGTGAACTGTTAGTGAGAGAGCCTGAGACAGCCTAGAAAATCCTGTCGCATGACTTTGCTCTGAAGCACCGTGACAGAAAACCGTACGGTCTAGATAAATTTCGAAAACATTTTACCGGAGCAGACATGCGTATCAATGTGAGGACCGATTTTGATACCAATCGTGCGATATTTGTGGGCGTGATGGCGATTTCAAAATTATTTTGGGGTGAAAAAATTGTCTTGATTTCTCACTCTAATCAGTGAGAGATGCACTCTAATTTTAGGAAAAATGAGAAACTTTGGGTCGCTTAGAGGCAAATTGTGGACAAACCGTAACTGGTATCGACGAGCCGTCTTCACTTTCGAAGAGATCACAGACGCATCTACAAAATGAAATTTGAATGGCATTTCTACGTGAATTCGTGACGACACAGAGAATCCTCAAAAATAGGGTATTTCTAGGATTTTTCCCATTGACTTATAATGGGGTTTTTTTCGTAGTTCTTTGCGAATTATGTCGCCACGTTAACCCCGAATCCCACCAAAAGTAATAGCTCCAATGGCGTGAATTTTCTGCACGTTTTGATACCTCATTTGTAGGTGTGCACCCAGCGGTATGAGCCGCATTAGCGGTTACGGATGAAAAATAAAGAAACGGATGAAAAATAAAGAATTGGGAGAATAGCAATAGGTTCCTGCCATTGCTTTGCATGGCAGGCCCCAATTACACTGACCAAGTCAAGCATAAAACTGAGAAGATTAAAATAATAGTGAGAGGAGCTGAAAAGGTTTTGGGGTTTAAAGAGAGATCATGGGAGAACATAAACAAAAAGGTGGGAGACCAGGACCATCAGGTGAAAGTAGTTCATGTTAATATTACAATGGAATGCAAAAAGTTTAACTGCTAACGGACAGGAACTTCAAGGTTATATTGATAGTCTTGAAGAACAAACAGAAATTATTTGTGTTCAGGAAACATGGTTAAAAACATTAGATTTTGTGATCAAATGATATGATGGTGTAAGAAGAGATCGACAGGAAGGAGGTGGAGGAGGATGTGGAATATTTATAAAACAAGGGATACAATATCAGATATTAGGGGAAGGGAAAGAACTTGAATATATAGTAATTGAGATATGGGAACAAGAAGGTAAATTTAAAATAATAAATTTTTATAATCAATGTAAAAGTAGGATTAAATTTAAATAATAATAATATAAAAGTCAATAGAAAACTGAATTTTAATAAGGCAGACTGGATTAAATTTAGATACTTGAGTCAAATAAACTTAGGAAAAGTAGATATGAGAATGGATATAAGTGATGTAAATTTAAAGATTTGTAAGGTAATCATGGAAGCAGCAGATAATTCTATAAAGAAAGCAGGGTGTAAAAATTATAAGAAAATGGTACAATGGTGGACAAATGAATGTAAAGAATCAATAAAGTTAAGAATAAAGCATTTAAGGTAATAAAAGGTAATCCAATTTATAAGAATTTAATTGAACTGTAAAAAAAAGCAAGCAATGGTAAGGAGAATTATTAAGAATGCAAAAAGAGAATATTGGAGAAATTTCTGTAGCACAATAGGGAAAGAAACAAAAATAGAAAAAATTTGGAAAATAATTAAAAGAATGAATGGCATAAAGAGAGAGCTTGAATATCCTATATTAAAAGTAGATAATACAAATATAATAAGAGATGAAGATAAAGTTGAAATATTGGCAAGAACATTTAGTAAAATTCACAGTTCAAATAATATTAGTGAAGAGGGAAGAAAATGAAGAGAAAATACAAAACTTAAATATAAAGAGTTATTAGAGAGTGTTGAAGAAACAAATAATTTGCTAGATGTTGAGTTTACAAAAGCTGAATTGAATTATGCACTCAGGAAGACAAAAAATACAACACCAGGTAAAGATCAAATTTGGTATAGAATGATAAAACAACTTACCATTCTATACCAAAGTGAAAAATAGATAGACATAATATTGCAATTATATAATCAAATTTGGGAGGAAGGAAAATCACCGTTGAACTGGAAGGAATCAATTATAGTACCAATAGCTAAACCAGGAAAAGACAACTCAAACCCAGAAAACTACAGACTATTGCTTTAACATCAAATCAAAGTAAAATAATGGAAAAAATGATTAATGATATAATGTGGGTTGAGGGATTATTAATTAAATTATACACGTTGGGCATTAAAGGGAAAATATTTAAATGGATTAAAGACTTTTTAACAAATAGGAAAATACAAGTTAGAATTGGTGAGGTGATCTCAGGAAAATATAAAGTAGAAATGGAACTCCACAAGGGAGTATTATAAGTCCATTATTGTTCTCAATTATGATAAATGATGTATTTAAAGATATTGGAAAAGAAATGGGATGTTCACATTTTGCAGACGATGGAGCTGTTTGGAAAAGAGGGAAAAATGTATATTTCATTGTAAAGAAATTACAAAAGTTTATTATTGAAATACAGAAATGGGCGTTGCAATGGGGATTTAAGTTTTCAGTTGAAAAAACAAAAGTAATGATATTTCATCCATCCATCCATCCATCCATCCATCTTCTTCCACTTATCCAGGGTCGGGTCACGGGGGTAGCAGCTTCAGAAGGGAGGCCCAGACTTCCCTCTCCCCGGCTACTTCTTCCAGCTCTTCCGGGGGAATCCCGAGGCGTTCCCAGGCCAGCCGAGAGACATAGTCCCTCCAGCGTGTCCTGGGTCTTCCCCGGGGCCTCCTCCCGGTGGGACGTGCCCGGAACACCTCACCAGGGAGGCGTCCAGGAGGCATCCTGACCAGATTCCCGAGCCACCTCAACTGGCCTCAATGTGAAGGAGCAGCGGCTCTACTCTGAGTCCCTCCCGGATGACTGAGCTTCTCACCCTATCTCTAAGGGAGAGCCCAGCCACCCTACAGAGAAAACCCATTTCGGCCGCTTGTATCCGCGATCTCGTTCTTTCGGTCATGACCCAAAGCTCACGAGATGAGGGTGGGAACGTAGGTCGACCGGTAAATCGAGAGCTTCGCTTTTTGGCTCAGCTCTCTCTTCACCACGACGGACCGGTACAGCGCCCGCTTGACAGCAGACGCTGCGCCAATCCGCCTGTCGATCTCCCGCTCCCTTCTTCCCTCATTCGTGAACAAGATCCTGAGATACTTGAACTCCTTCACTTGGCTCAGGAGCAGAAAGTGTTAGTTTTGACGATACTTCTGATGACGACTTTGGTAGTGACTCGGAAGCTTCTGATAATAGTCTGTAATCATTTGTGCATATACTGCTGACAAAGATCTACACTAGCGTGACAGTATTCGGCTCCTTCTGGATTGACCAATATGTCACAAGTAAAGTATGTTTGCTCATAAGTCACAAAGAGACACAATTCTGTTTAAATTTGTTCTTGTGCTTTCATGTTTCCAAATTGGCAGTGTTTTATTTTGGTGATTCTTTTTTTTAAAATAGTTAATATGTTTGTGCCTTTTTACTTTCTAAAAGGTCTTACTAGGGCTGTGATTACTTGCGCAGGCATGTCATTCATTTTGTTTCTTTTTCATTATGTTTCTCCATATCTACTGTATTTCCAGATAATAGTAAGAGTAATTTTACTGTAGTTCATCATTTTAGTTACTACTTTTACTTCAAATGGAGTAATAGCAGTTGTGCTTATGTTTAGCAGTTTAAAAATGGCTACAACACTACATTAAGCAGTCGCAGTGGTTCTGCACTAACCAAGACATCTTTTTGGATATTATACTTTTATTTTCTTTTTTTTATTAACATGTGCAGCTCTGATTTATTTTTTAATTCAATAAACACACAGTGTATAGTGGTGGAACACTTCGTTGTCTGTGGTCACTTGAATTCTGTTCAATTTTTCTGTCAATTTCTGTATTAAAAAGAAATAAGTTGCAAAGTTTCAGTACATATCAATGTGATATTTTAATGCAGTACTCATGGTTCTGATTTTAATTACATACATTTATACAAGAAATTCATCAAGCATGACTTTATAAACTAAAAAGCATCTAGCTTAGTGGACACTTTACTAAGTAGGATATGTTCTGAATCCACTAGTTGATAAAAAGCCAGTAATGAAGCACATTAAAATTTTGGACAAACATAACAAAAAGTGGTTTTAAGAAATACGTTTTTCAGCTTTTAGGTACCCCTTAAGGACATTTGAAAATTAGCATACATAGAACTAACAGGATTAATTTCTGTAACAGAATCTAGTCATCAAGCTGAACATTTATCTTTTTCTGTACAGTGAGAACGTTTTTGAAATCGGGTAACATTTCACCAAATGAAGTAATCAGAAGTCGGTAAGACCTGATGCCGCACACACTCCTCTCTGCAGGAGAAAATTCTCGCAGAAGCGCATCAACTGCGCTAGACGCTACAAAGCGCCTGCTCCAGCGTCCCGATCACAAATTATAGTCTGACAAATATTTTTCTTATACTGATTGATGGTGAGCTCCGCAATTGTTCTCTGTTCATTAAGTGGAAAATGTCAACTCACCAAGTGCTCAGGTGCGCATTACGACAGTCTGGATAAGAAACCAGTGAACTGCACTCTGTCCTTGGTCAGGGTTCGGGGGACCCGACATATTATCTCAATGAAGTTTTTACTGGTTTAGATTTTTAGACTACCATTAGCGTAAGTAGTGTAACTATTTATTTATTTGGCGTTTGTCATTTGATGTGTGATTAGTTTGAGCGTAACGCTGGAGCTGCGTGCGCATTTATTGTCCAGCGCACTGCACTTGTTACTGTCTTACCCACATCTATGCTTTAATTTCTTTCCTTCCTCAAAGTCAGCTGGCTAATCCTCTATCTATGAAACACATAAGTAACATAACATAGCTTCACACACTTCTGCAAGTGTGGAGGAAACCAATCAGTTGTACAGTTTAACTTGGCGTCATGCCTTCAAGACAATACATAGGGGAAACTTGACCAACCTCTAACGGCGGCCGGCTTGTCAGTCACTGAGAAGGGCAAACTTAAAAAAATGTTTATAAATCCCATTATGACTCTTTCTGTAACATACGCATATTTTAACTACATTTTGAGGGAACATTTCAGAGTGTTTCGTTGACCACTAACTTGACCTTATTTCACAACTGACAAATAAGGTTGTCAAACATCATTTGTGCCCTCTCTCCCCCGAGATAAACCTGTAAGGTACAATGTGTTGATGGAGCTCGATGTGTTCCTTTCTTCTTTTACTCGGTCTGCCGTATAATGGCTGGATTCCATTTCAAATTCCTGCCGATCAGCCGTACAAGAATTCTAGAACTAACTATGCGGAGCTGTGATGCTTCAGAAATATTTTGTATGGTTTATAATAAAACATTATGGAAGATCAGGTCTGAAACAGGTTTAGTATATATATATATATATATATATATATATATATATATGTGTGTGTTCTTCAACATGTGCATGGCATTTGTGACATAATTTTATTAAAATGTGTTGGTGTTATATAGTCAGTTGATCTGGACATTAAAATGTATTTTATCATGTTCTTCATCAGTAACTTCACTTAAAGTTGCTGTGTTAAAAAGTAATTGTACTTCATTTGAAAGCAATTTTATTATAGCATTTCACAAATACAATCTCGATTGACAAAATACATGACACAAAAAAGGTGATGTTGAATTGTTGAAATTTTCATGCTTCTTGGCATGAAACAACTTCCAATTAGTTATATTTACATTAAGTTATATTTATACATTTTTTTTCTATTTTAATAGACTATACTTTGTACATCCACATCAACCTTCAAAACACTCAAAAACAAATGTTTAAAGGATTTAAGACATTAGGTCATCTATTACAAGCCAAAATGTACAAACAATCCTGTTCAAAATTTGAAGCCTCAATACAGGCAAAATAACTTGTTCATGCAGTGACTCAACCAGCATCACTCAGTCTTTTACAGAACATGACAAAGACGTGTCAATAAACAGCCCAAAATAAGCCGAAAACAATATTACACAGAAAACTTTTTAATATAGTCAAACTGCAGTTATAGAAAAATGGAAATTACAACTTTGTAACACAAAAAAAGAAAGAGCAACATCATGGAAGGACTTGTTTGCTGTCTGAAGGAAGAAGCTCTTGGGGGACAGCAACATGTGTGAATTCACTTGCAGGTTCCCAGGTGTCATCCCAGATTTTCCCGCTAGAAAAGATCAACAACAATAAAATCAAGTGGTGGATTTTTTGTGCAGTAAAGTTGACAATTTTCTCTTTCTGAAAGAGAGGTTGTGTAGCCAAAGACTTTTCCCTGCCTAAATCCCCCCCAATTAACAGCTAGTACATACATCTTGTTGTGTCCCAAAGATACAATATTATCTTGAATTATCATTAAGTATCCAATGACAAACTGACTGCACAGTCATTTTTTACCATTACACAAACAAGAAAAATCTCTCATAGTGCTTTAGTTTTTTAGAAAAGTCTAAAAAAAAATAAAACACAAAGAAAGTGACCGTTTCAGATTTAATTTCCAGCTTGTATGAATTATAAAAGGCACAGTATTAAATAATTTATAGGACCATAGTGCCTTTTCATAACATAATAAAGTAAGTCTGTTACCTTCAGTTATTATAAAAAATGAAGGCAACATGTTTGATAGGTATTCTATCAAAAATGACTTAAAAGAAATGTCACTTTGCCATTTGCACACTTTAAATTATGGATCCCAGGAAGAATAGCCATGTTTAAGGCAATGGCTATTGGAGATACAAATAAACCCCTTTGAAAATGGGTCATTGTTTCTTTAAGAAGCGCCTGCTCTTCTGACACTCTGCCTTCAGGATGTCATCACAACATCACTCCTCCAAGCAGTTTACAGCCATTCTTAGTAGAGTCCCTCACATGAGCTCAGCAGAGGGGCTGTTCCACCAGGTGTTTGCTAATTGTTGTTGCCACTAGCTTTGAGGGGTTGCATGTGGGATGTATGCTTTGTAGGGCACTATCTCAGCTAGAGACTGAAAAGCCAAGGAAAAGCTTTTGTGGCAAAAGGCTACAGAAAGCTTGATGACATTATAACATGATATACAGCTCCAAAAGTTGATTTTCCATTATACTTCCCCCTGAAATAGCAAAATAATATTTCTAATAAGTGCAAAGAAACACTTCTCACCAAGCAGAGCAGGGCAACCAATGGATTTTTACTTCCTCTTTGCCCTAGACACCACATAAAACAAGAGAAATGCATTAATTAAAGCAATCATCACACAACATATCCATAAATTGTTTCTAAAATACTTAAGTGTGGAAGCGGTTTTTACATGTTATTGAAGGATGATAAGTGGTCATGGGTTTCCTTTAGAAAGACGAAATAACTCCCAAATCAGCATTTCTTTTATGATAAAAGGCCTAATTTTGTTATTTGGAGTTCTATCTCTATGCTTCTATGTTTCTGTGCAAATACTGACTTTTTTGTGTGAATTTGTTTCGCTCTGCAATACCAGAGATGTTGTGACTTATGTGGTATAAGTACTACTGATTCCTATTGTAATGCCCTTCTTTGTCCTTAGAAAACAATAGACAAATAGAAAGAAAGAAAAGGAGTCTGGAATGTCAGTAAATGTAACCACAAGGTTTATAAGTAAACAACTGTGCTCATTTTTGCATACCACAGTCCCACTTATCACCCCTCCCCCCATCTATTCATCTCCACACAGGCAATGTCTCTCAGTGTATCTTGGCATGTTTGACTGGGGTGGAGATAAACTTTGAGAGGGTACATTAGTAACACTTCAAGTCTTACCGCATTAGTCCTATGCCCAGTGATTGAGTCAAACAGGAACACCTTTTGTCTGCTACATTTCCGGCAACCTTAATGAGAAGAAAAGAAAAAAAAAAATTATAAAAACAAAATAAGAATTAAAGTCAGAGTGTACACTGAAAAATGAAAACTAGTATGGTGACTCATATTTTATAAACCTTCTAAACTTTACTCTTCTTTACATGGATTTACACATTTTCTCAAATTAGGTCAGAGGTTGATATTATACTATTAGTAGTTAAATATTTTTTAATATATAGTAGTTAAATATTTTTAATATTTAACTACTTTAGAGTGGCCACAGAAATGGAAAAACTAATACTTAAAGTGTAACTAAACCCAAAACAAGTTTTTGTTGCTTATAAACTGTCTATCAAGGTTTTCTGTGTCTGTGAGAATTTTGTTTTAGTGCTTGACTCCTTAAGTCGGTAGTTGGGTTTTCCTAATAGTTACAGTGAAAGTCATTAACACAAAAATATGAAATAATACTATAACCATGTCACTCAGGACTCATTCTGGTATATGACCGTCTCACTCAGCCCCACTGCCCCACACGGTGGTTGTGGTTGAGTTGTGAGTGAGTATGGAGTATTAAGCGTTGTGGTGAGTATTGATGATAGCATCATTCTGCTTTACAAATGTGTGATTTATTTGTAATATTGACTAAATTGGAATGGGTCTGCTCTGCTCTGATTACTACCAGAGGTGTTCTGCAGGACAGACAACTGTTATACTGCAAGTCTTTCTAGAAGCGAGGGGGAATCAAAGCAATCTATGCTGCTTGCTCAGGCCAGACAGGCTACAGCAAGGCCGCAGAGCAATGTTGACTTAAGAGTCTCAAACACACAGAAAAGAGTGGCTACACATATCACTAGCTGTTTTGACAAAATGTCTGTAGAGGAGTATGAAAAAAATGTACAAAGATAGCAACAAAGTGAATAAGCTTTGCCTCTATCTTTGTTAATCTCCATCTCCAGTCGTGTCTTTTCCCTCTGCTCACTTGTGTCAAATTTCAAAAGGCTTGGGTTATGCTTTCAGGGCAGTTAGTTAAACTTAAAACAAATACTGTGTACTTGTCCAAAGGTTCACAAACAAGGCCAAGACAAGCATTATTGTTGTTTCAGAATTTGAGGTTAGTATAACAAAAATGTACGTTAAATGCACAGTGGCACAGTTGGTAGAGCTATTGCCTTGCAGCAAGAAGGTTCTGGGTTCAATTCCCGGCCCGGGGTCTTTCTGCACGGAGTTTGCATGTTCTCCCTGTGCAAGGTGGGTTCTCTCTGGGTTCTCCGGCTTCCTCCCACAGTCCAAAAACATGACTGTCAGGTTTTTTGGTCTTTCTAAATTCTCTCTAGGTGTGAGTGTCTGTGTGTATGGCTGTGTGTCCTGTCTGTCTCTGTGTTGCCCTGTGACAGACTGGCAACCTGTCCAGGGTGACCCCCGCCTCTTGCTGGAAATAGGCACCAGCAGCCCTACCGACCCCTGGTGTAAGAAAATGAATGCATGTAAAAGAAATAGTCACAGGACTAAGGAAAACAAAACTTACCCTTTCTCTTCTTATTTTCAAATAGGCCACCCTGACGTAACGAGATGGCATGGGCAGCAGGCGATTCATATGAATGTTGATTTGGCTGGTCTATGGGAGAGACAGATGGCAGAGTAGGAGGAGAGGCAGGTGGAGAGGTGCTTCTGGCTCTTTTCTTCTTCTGGAAAGCCGGAGAAGAAGGAACAATAGGAGGAGAAACAGGAACCAGATCAAGCACAATCACAGGCTCTTCCTCAGCTATGGTCTCTGTTGGTTCATAGACGAGGTTCTCAGCTTTTTCATCAGCCCACTGCTCTTTGGGTGAAAAAACCTGCTGTTCCGTGGAGGTGTCGGGCTGCACTGGTACAGACGTAGCTAGGAAAGACGTAATTTTACAGAAAACAGAAATAAATATCTATAGACACATATCTTGCTCGCTTTCTGTGGACTTGATATAATGCACTACAGAAGTACACACACTCTCACATGCATTACCTTCAGGGAGGAGAAATTCATAAGCCCTTTGCATCTTCTCAAGAAAATTATTTGTAGTAGCAGTGGGCTCCAAAAGAGTAATTACATCTGCTACCCACTTGCTTGAAGACTTATCTTCCTTAGCAAAAAATAAAATAGGCTTATAGCCTAAAGCATGAAGTTTGCGAACCTGCAATTGATAAGAACATGTTACAAGTTACTAAAACGCACCATCCTATTAGAGCAGTTGTTTTTCATCATTTTGCTCATTAACAGAACTTTTTCAGTCTAAAATTTTCTACTTACTGCAATTTCCGCAGAATCCATTATGCGGGAAACATTTCTGTTTTTTAAAACTGTTTCCCTCCACTGATCATTGAATGTCTGAAACTTTTCTTTTATTTTTTTTTGGTGTAAAGACTCTGGTGGCAGGCGACACAACTTTTTTTGTTTGCCTGATTGGGCGTTTGACACTGTGCGCATGGCCTGAATTTGGGGCGTGTCATACTTAAAAAACACTGACAAAGACCAAAATAGAATGCAAAGACTTATGATGGACAAACAAACAAACAGAACTGTTGACAAATTACGTGAAGAACAATAGACAAATTAAGAACACAAAGATGACGAAGAGATATGACAAACGTGGCTCTTAAAAGTGCCTTTTGTGGGTGTTATGAAGGAGCAGAAATGTATGTCAGATGAATATCTCAAAGAAGAACCTGTTGACATAAAAACAAAATAAATGTTCAGATTTCGGAAGTTATTTATTTCAACGTAGACAGGTGGAGAGAACTTAGGCTGTAATGACCCAAGTTCGTTTTTAATTCAAATGCATGACCTAGCTGCAATCAGTGTATTCAGAAAACCTTTAGGATCATCACAGCCTAGGGTTGTTATAGCAACCCTCAAATTATACAACAAACAATTCTGTGACTCTATCATGGCTAATTAAATGTATTAAGTGCAGATTTAGCTGAACTCTCTGGGCTCCAAGAGGCTAATGTAGCTAGCTAATGTAGCTAGCGGCAACAAAAATTTAAAAAATACATGTTACAAACGTGTCCAAATGTCTTCAACCATTCGCGGCACAGTCCTACTACCATTAAGTCCTACAACTGCAATCACATTCTGTAGTATTTTCTTTTGTTTTATAATACAAAACCATTTCTGACAGATTCAGGTTTGTACTCACCGGGGTCCAATGTCGCATGCGATGACGTCAGCTTCTTCTTCTTCTTCTTAGATTTATGGACGGGTGGGATCTGTCCTTATTTTTATTTTAATCAAACGTTTACAGAACCGTCTGGCATGTAATCACAAAAGGAAATGCACCCTCACTCTTCTTAAACATTTTTATTAAATTTTTTTTTTAAATTATTAATGGACTGCAAACGACTTCGGAGGTGCATGCCGGTATTATCATAAACTCCAAATAACATACGTATTCCTTTCTTTTTTTATTATTGTGTAAAAATTAGAATATTATGTCCTTTACAATCATGAAGTTACGATGAAATCAGTGAAACTGGTGTAATTCGTGTCTGCTGTTAAAAAATAAACAGAAATGTAGATAAAATCGCGGCTTCAGAGAACCGCAGGATCTTTTAAAACTGAAGTAAAATTAACTAAATTGTTAGAAACCTACAAATACATCTGCTATGCACGAATTGTGTGCCTTTTACAAAAATAGAACAGACTCGTCATCTTATTTGTTCCTAGATCGTCGGTTTTGGACGCTTAGGGAGCCGTACAGCATTCAATGAGAGAACCCTTCTCGTCAATTATTGACGCGAACGGGGTACCCGACGCGTCAATATGTGACGCTGAGGGAACCTGCCCAAGCGTCAATATATGACGAGTCGGGAGTGAGAACGTGTTGGTTTGTGAGATGGCCACGCACGTGACCACGTAGAATGTAACGCAACGACACCTTAAGAGTGCCAGTCATAGTCAATATAATGCAATGAAAGCCTTTATCCATTCCAATGTAGACATAAATGCAGAAAATTTTAATGGAGGCTGCCTTTCAGGTTTTATGGGCAAACATGGCATAGCTGCAGCCCCACCACCTCACCCAGAGACTGTTAAAACCCTTAACGTTTTTTTTCTTGCTTTTTCGGAGGTGACAATGCTCTAAGCATAACCAGCTCATTGTTTAAGTAATGTTTAACTTTTTTTTCCCCAGATATTTGTGATGGTGCTCTCTAAAGTCCAATATGCATTGATCAATATGCTACATCAAGTTCAATGGAGCCTCCTATTCAACATTTTTGAGACAAGGTAATGTTTTTTGGTTCATTCAATTTGACTTGTATTACTATGTATTTAGGCATTTTAATCATTTTCAAAAATGTATGTATGTTTACAGCCAAAGAGAAGCTTAACATCTCTGAAGAACAAATGTATATCTTGTGAATGAAACTGGGTTGGAGGTTGAAGACATCAGTGACATTCTGGAGGAGAAAACCAACTTTGTCTGGAACTTCACAAATGCTTTTTCTTGCAAAGGTGATAGTAGGAACATACAATTAGGTTCATAATATTTAACATAGCTACAACTTTTGAGGCACAGAAAGTTCAAAAGTTGTTTTTCTTTTTTATGCTTCAATAACATCATAGACAAAATTATTCTGTTATTGTAGGCACAAATTATTTAATGGTGGTCCACTGCCTCTTTGTATTGCGGGTTTCACCTTAGAATCTGCAAGAGTCTTCATGCGCAGACACTTTCTCATCACGTACATGAATAACAGTGAGCTGTTATTCATGTCCTCTAAATGGTGATGACACCTTGATGACGTCCCCAAGAAGAGATTCAAGTGATAACATTTTCTTGCAGTCCAAATAGGTGATATTTTCACTATATTTATGTAAAATTACTTTTACATGCAATTATGTGGGAATAGTTTCTGAATGAAGTTTGGCCATTCAACTTGTAGTTTAATAAAGATTTTTTTGTGGATTACTGTTGCTGTTTGTGTACCTCCTGGCTCCACCACCCAGTGGGAAGAAAAGCATTGTGAAGATCTGTTTGAGAAACTCTGAGCCATGTTGTTTCACAAGTAAGTCGACCCAACCTTTAGTAAAGTGGTATTACTGTGAAGTTGAAAAGCTATTATCTGATTTAATTTTGTTCCACTGAAAAATTTCTTTGTCATGCCGCAGCCTTCAAGAGATGACGAGCTCAGTCCAGGGGAGGCAGCCCTACTACGTTTTAGCGGTTGGAGTATCACGCCATCAATAACTACTACATAGCTGTGGATTGTCAACTCATTCCCTGCAAGGCTAAGTCTTAAATTTCAGCTTATGACAAACTCTTCATAGAACAGTATGTGCACTAATGCCCCCAAAACAGATTGCCATGACATACCACTGGGAGTTGAGTTTTAACTGCATTGATTATGGAAATGTAAAGACGTGAGAAAGTGAGTAAATAAATGAGGACATTGTGGCAGAAAACATGCACGCTGACATGAATTGTGACATTGATGTGGTATCTTGGGTTGCATGTGATGGCATGGCGTATTTTCCTGGTCTCATTGTGGGTTCCAAGTTTGAAGATGGAATGTTAATATTTTGTCAAATAGGTGACATTATTGTTTTTGCTGGAAATTATTTTCTTGGTATCAAACAGTTTGAAACTCTTGGATTTGGCTAACATTTTCACTCCTACTATGTGGTGAAGGAAAATTAGTTTGATGGTTCTATGCTGAGTGTTGACCAGTTGCATTTTTCTAACCTTTTGACCTTAAGACAACATTGAGAGGAATAATGTGTAATACTGCTGAAGTGTACCATTTTGAAGCGTCTTTTTTACATTTTCACATTTTGTTAATTGGGGTTGTCTTTGTTCATAATTGCTAATGACCATGGTGCAGCCCAGTGCTAGAAGTTTAGACAATTCTGATATTTAAAATGGGATGTTTATATTAAGGATGTCCTTTAATTTGCTTCAGTTACTGTTACTTATAATGCTGCAAACTAAAATAAAGTATACTTGGATTTTCTGTTAGCTCATTCATATGTAATTATTTTTAATGTAAGAGTTAATGTATCTTTGTAAGAGAGCATTTAGAGCTATAATACACAATGATACAAGTGTCAAAAATCAACTCTTTAATGCTAGAATTAACTCTGTTTTGGTGATGGATAAATTCTCTTTTCCATGGCACATTGTGATCCGTATAGTTTAAACTCTGACACAGTTTATTTTTTGCTCTATCAGTCTTGAAAGAGTCTAATTGTATTGGTAAAAGAGTTCATTTATACTCCTAAATTGTTAGAATTGCACATTATTCTGGTGTTATTTTTTTACTCCAATGTCCAGTGTTCTTTCAACACTGGGAATTTGGATCCAAATGATCACCAAGTTTGGTGTAAACTTTACTCTTAAAGTGTAACATATACACTTCATAATTAGCTGTGTAGTAATAAGGTTGGTCAATACTTAGCAAATCAGCTTAAGCATAAGAGAGAAAAATCCACCATTCCAGCCATTTTAAATTGAGCAAGACCCTCAAGAAATTAATAATGTATTTTAATCTTTTTATATTCAGTTATATACACCAGATAATAATCCAAAAGATAATCAAATAGAATCCTTCTTAAAAGAGATGGGTCTTCCTCATTTATTTAATGATTAATACACTAGAGCTTAAACTCTCACCAGCTGAACTTCAAAACGCACTTCTTAAAATGCCCAACAACAAATCACCTGGACCTGATGGATTTCCTGCTGAGTTCTACAAACAATTCTGGTCCATGTTATCACCACTTTTCTATAAGGTAATAAATGAAATGAAATCTAATTCTTCCATACCACCAGTTATGAACACAGCTGGCATAACATTACTCTTGAAACCCAATAAGGAACCAATGTACCCTTCAAGCTTCTTACTTAAAGAAATCCGTGTTTCTTTCAGTAATAGATTTAAAAATTATCACTAAAGCACTTGCATCAAGAACAGAAAAAATCATCCCAACATTAATTCATCCAAATCCAAACTGGCTTTATCAAAAACAGAAACCTAATTGATAGTACCCGCAGATTATCTAACTTTAATACCTCCCACCAAAATAAAGCAAAAACTGTGAGTTTCTTTGGATGCAGAGAAAGCTTTTGATAAAGTCAACTGGAAATTCTTGCTCAAGGTATTGGAAAAATTTGGATTTGGAGAGTTGTTCATTGGGTGGATAAAAACACTGTACACTGCACCAAGAGGTTGCTGCACATTTGTACCTGTCGGCCACTGTACTAATCAGTCCATTTGTCATCTTAACTCCTTCTGTTTATCTACCTTCCTGACTCATTACTGTTCACTGGTTGCTTCCATTGACTCAGTTTTACTCTGTTCTGCTCTTTTCTTGTTCCTGGTTTCAAGTATTGTACTTTTTGCCTTTTGTTCAATATATAGTGGCTCATAAGACTATTCCGTTCTCCTGTTTGCATTTTGGTCTTATTCTGAACACACCAAACATGAAAGTTTGAACTTGTTGATTGTTATAAAGTCTCCTCCTGGGAGGAAGGACCTACAGTAATGCACCCAACTAAATGGAAATAATTCTTAACTTTGAGATGGGATTTAACATGCAGTTTGAAGGTTCAAATTAAGCTAATGTTTCTGATAACGCAAACAGCTCATTTGGGTAAAAAAAAGTCCTAGACAGACTCTTACCTGTGGTGTACAATGTAAGTCACGATGGAGACAAGTAAACACAGCAGCATGACGGCAGTACAGGCATACACCACAGGATGTAGATATTCCCTAGGGTATGGAGGGAAGGACAGCACTCTCTTTAGATCCTGGTAAATATACAAAAAAAAAATCACACTTGAAATTAGTTAATTATTTTCAAAATGTTTGGAGGACAGACGCACATAAGAGATCTGTTTATGTTAAATTTAAAGTTCTAGTTACTAACATCTAACTCTGAAATAAACAGTTTGAAAAGTTATAACCAGTTAAACAACGATACTGAACTGATGTGTATATCAAGGGGTTTCTTCTAATTTATTTACATTAGAACTTAACAGGCCTTATTATAACAACAACCTAACAGTGGCAGCATAGTTGACCTAAGACAATGAGTAGTATTACTCATTACGCAAATGTCGAATCAGGTAATCACACGGCAGCAACTCAGTGCATTTAGGCATGTAGACATGGCCAAGACGATCTGCTGCAGTTCAAACTGAGCATCAGAATGAGGAAGAAAGGTGATTTAAGTGACTTTAAATGTGGCCTGGTTGTTGGTACCAGATGGGCTGGTCTGAGTATTTCAGAAAGTGCTGATCTACTGGGATTTTCACACACAACCATCTATAGGGTTTAACAGAGAATGGATGGAAAAAGAGAAAATATCAAGTGAGCGGCAGTTCTGTGGTTGCAAATGCCTTTTTGACGCCAGAGGTCAGAGGAGAATGACCTGATTAGATCTTTTAAAACAGCAACAGTAATTCAAATAACCACTTGTTACAACTGAGGTATGCAGAAGAGCATCTCTGAATGCACAACACGTGAAACCTTGAGGCGGATGGGCTACAGCAGCAGAAGACCACACCGGGTACCACTCCTGTCAGCTAAGAACAGGAAACTGAGGCTACAATTCACACAGGCTCACCAAAATTAGACAATAGATGATTGGTAAAACGTTGCCTAGTCTGATACCTCTCGATTTCTGCTGCGACTTTCCGATGGTAGAGTCAGAATTTGGTGTCAACAACATGAAAGCATGGATCCATCCTGTCTTGTATCAACAGTTCAGGTTGGTGGTGGTGGTGCAATGGTGTGGGGGATTTTTTCCTGGTACACTTTGGGCCAGGAAAGTGTGCCAGGAAACTTTCCTGGCCCAAAGTATCAATTGAGCATTGTGTCAACGCCACAAGTGCAAGTGTATTGTTGCTGACCATATCATCCCTTTATGACCACAGTGTGCCCATCTTCTGATTGCTACTTCCAGTTATAAAGCGTAAATTATCTCAGACTTGTTTCTTGAACACGAGAATGAGTTCACTGAACTCGAATGGCCTCTACAGTCCCCAGATCTCAATCCAATAGAGCACATTTGGAATGTGGTGGAACATAGAAGTGCAACTGACAAATCTCCAGTAAGTGCATAATTCTGTCATGTCAATATGGACCAGACTTACTGAGAAATGTTTCCAGTACCTTGTTGAATCTATGTCATGGAGAATTAAGGCAGTTTTGAAGGCAAAAGGGGACCAACCGTGTACTAGCAAGGTGTAAAATGGCCGGTGAGTGTATGAAACAAATTTGTGGCATGTAGAAATATCCTCTTCAACATTGTGATCTACATATGTACATGTTGGTCCTTACCAATTGCATCCTATCCCTATTCATAAATATTATAATAATATAATATTATATATTGATAAAGGTTATCCACGAACATTTAGTGTAAACAACTCCTGGCTGTAGGAAAAGGCAGTGCTTTGCAATCATCATGCCAGTACAAAAATGAAGCAACCAGAGCAAAGTACCTTTTGTGTTGTCACAAAGTGGTCAATTTTGGCTAACAAAGTTAACCAAGCTTATTGACTTAGTGATGGAGACGGAGGTTTCAAGAAACAGACTCCTTCACATTATCAGGTTCCAGCAGCTGTGCTCGCTTATTCCTTCAGACTTTTTCCACAGTTTGTGTGATCTGGCTCAGGCAGCAGCAGTTCTGTTCCGCTGCAAGTGTTTCCACACACCTGTAGCTTGTTGCCACCTCATCTACCTAAGGACTACCTTAGGACCTGGAAGCTAGCACGTCGGCCCCTGAGTGTTAACCAGTGTTGGTAAAACTCCACCCCCTCTGATTTCTAAGTGTCTCCTAAGTCTCTCGCCTTTTTTTTCACCCGTGTTATTTCCTTGTGCATGTTACTTGAACTGATCCTTGTATCCGGATGTCCCCTTAATCCATTCAGATCCATTCCACTCCTATTCTGGTCAAGACTCTATGGCTGGCCTTCTCCAGTCCACCTACTGCTGCATATCCTACCCGCCCTTCCACTAGTGATGGCCAAATGAAGCATCATGAAGCAATGAAGTTTTCAAGCCCTTTGCTTTGCCCAAAGGTTTATTAATTGATGCTTCATTCATTACTCGCTAGTGGCATCTGCTGCTGAAACTGCAACAACCTTGTCACTCAGAACCTACTTCAAAAAATTTGTATATGTAATATTGTCATAATGCTTTGTCAAACCCATGTTTAGTAACAGGAGAGTCAAATTAATCCTATTTAACTGTCATCTATTTTTAGTTATTAAAATGATTTGTAGCCAAACTAATCCTGGTATATGTTGACTGTCAGTAGTGTTTCCGTTGATTTGACTGATTTGATAACAAAGACATTTGCTGTTTTAGTGTCTTAGGAGTACAGTGCTTGTTGGGACAGACAGTATTATTTGTGTTTTGGTTTGCTTCCTGAAAAACTAAAATTCTTCAAGATTTTCTTTTTCTCAGATGTCTGGTTGGCTCTGATCACTCATATTTAGTTCCGTGCAGAATTTTACTCTTCCAACAGCTTTAAGCCTGTTTCTGCTGTGCAAGACTAATAATATAATATATTAATAATATATTAATAGTGGAAATTTCCAAAGGGAAGACCCCTCTAACCTGTGGAGGTTAGAGGGGTCAATTGTTTTTAAGAAACTTCTTGTGAGCGGTCATCTCAAAGTATTCCCAAATATCAGAGTTTTTACTCCTGCTGACTTCATTTCAATCAAGTTTATTTTTATGACACATTTCAGCAACAATGCAGTTCAAAGTGCTTTATATCATAAAAACACAGAAATATAGTCTAAAAATACCATGCAGTCAACAGTTGAGGAAAAAGGTAACAAACGTTACATTTTGATACCATCATCAAAATTATCAAAACATATAAAATATGTCTGTAAATGTACCTTTTTTTCAGCCACTGCTGCTCAACCTAATTACCTACAACAACCCATGAAGCAGCACGGCTCATCGTGCTTTTATTTTGAAAACCGACACACAAATTGAAACAGTCACGTGTCCCATGTAATGTGATCAGGGCCGGCCCAAGACTCCATGGGGCCCTAAACAGAGTTTGGTTTTGGGGCCCTCTAGTTCTGCTAATAATGTGGACTGGATGCAATCAACATTATTTGATCATAGCTGCACACCTGCTAAAATTATTGCATCTCTGACAGTGATGTTTACATTATATCCTTTATGCCCGTACAATATAGGATACATTTATTGGCCCATTTTTGGGCACTAATTTCCTTAACTTTGAGGGATTGGTGATCGGCCAACACTTGCATGTGAAACCAATCGTATCCACCAATCTTATCTACCTCAGAAAAGGTTTAAAAAGTAGCCACTGTCCTCTTCTGCTCTGCTATGAGAGAGGTTTGACTGATAGACCGGACCACCAGCTCAGGTCTTCATGTTTGCAGTTAACAATAGTGGCTCCACTGTTGCAAACTCAGCGACTTTTTTGCTATATTTAGCAACATTTCAGACAAAAATTGGTGTCAGCCAAAATCAAAATTGGCATGTCAGGCTTTTAAAACATTGGTAATAGGCGATCAGCCAGAAAACTGCAATCGATGCACCCCAACTTAAGATGCAATACATACATACAAAATTAAATTTCTCTTAGGTGTAATTACAATAGTTAAAAATTATATTTATACCAGGCGTCTTTCTCACCTCAGAATGTGGACCAGTAGTGGGCTAAGTCTATGCCTTCAAACAATTTTAATTTGAGAAGAATCACATAGCTTATAAGTTGTTGTAAAAATAATGTTTGTTTTAGATACATAAATTATCATGCATAGTTGGGGATAAGCAAACTAATACTTATCCCCAACTATAGCTTAGAGCAGCTCATTGATATATTAATGCAGTAGCCATGTAGCCTGATGTAAAAACATTTTGCTAGACATTATCAAACATTGAGAAGTTTTAATTATTGTTATCAAACGTTATCAAACACGCCAACCAGGAGAATCGACTCATTTAAAGTTAAGACTCAGTTTCACACAAATACAAACATTGTAGCATAAATGTTTAGTTGTTGAACTGGACTATGGAGGACCAAAACTGACTTAATAAAAATAAAAATAAAAGCATAAATATATAGTTTTTCCTTGTCCTTAAATGGTCCTCCATACTGGACAAGGTCGCTATCAAGATAAGTTTCTATTAGCAGCTCCACACATCTTTCTGATAAATATCACGCTACCAAGACACATTAAAACATACCTTGATCTTGGCTTTTTTTTCCCCTATTCTTCCTCTTTCTTTTCTCTCTCCCTGAAAGGTTCAGTCCTTTTTTGCAATACTGTTTTTATAACTTATCTTAAACTGGTGCTTTCACGGTTTGAATGCGCATTGCAGGGCAGCTCATATTACCGTGCAGTGAGGTACCTACCGCGGCCACTAAAATCAATTAATTTTTTTTTTTTTTTCCTTTTTGTCTATATAACACATACATTGTCAGATGTATATTATTGTAAAAAAAAAATCACAATTTGTAATGAAGCTGTGTGTTTGTGTTAATATAATGCCATGGAAATCATTACTAAAAAAAAAAAAAGTAGTGGAACTTTTTTTTTCCTCTTATGGGCCAGGGCCATAAGCGGCCGCTTAGTTTGCTTATGCATTGAGCTGGCCCTGAATGCGAGGCATTGTTTGTTGTCAGCCACGTGGTTTTCAGCAAGACACAAGCATTGAAGTGGGGCTTCATCTGACACACCCCCTTTTTTACTTGGTACACGCCTCGAAGACTGGCTTCAGATGGCCCATCTCTATCTCCCACAACACCATCACACGGCTGATCATACCGGTTCCCGCCTAGAGGCCAGGAGGATTCCTGGACTGAATCCTCCACCCCATCATAAACATTCACTCCATTCATCTCAACTGTAAGAACATCATATCCTAAGGCTTTCTTGTTATCACGATCACCGCTTGCCTGTCTCCCTCTGCTTTCCAGAACTGCCACTTGTCCTCTGCTGAACCAGTGGACCACCCCCCTCCCTGAGAGCTCTGCTGAGCCATTTCCACCACTGAGCGCATCTCTTTGTAATTCTCAATTTATTAAAGATCCTTAAATTCTGCTTCTTCTAATAGTGTTTTGCATGTGAGTCCAACATATCCTCAAAACCAACATGACACACAAAGTGATGTGCATGTCCAGAAAAGGTGTAGCTTTCCCTCAGTGGGAAAAAGACAATAATGCTTGCTCAAAGGATAGTTGTATGCTGGTGGCATTGTCTTAATCGTGTCAACTCACTTTTCCTCTGTGTTCCAAGCCTGAGTGTTTTACAGATCCTATTATCTCTCCCTTTCATCCACATCTTTGCATGAAAACGGGGCCTCTCATCTTGCTCCACTGAATAAACCATCAATTAGGCTAAGCATGACTGTTTAAATGCTTCTCAGATTCCATAAAATGCAGCATACACACTCATACATACATATACTAAAGCAAGGAGTTGACACACATAATAGCAGAGATCTGAGGGAGGAACTTAATTTTCCTCAGCTGACTGACCTGTATGGAGTAACTTTGTAAGACAATCCAATTAAACGTATGGCTGATACCTGTGCTGTGACGAATAAACCCAGCTTTTAGAAAATTAAGGCCTTCCACCAACTGAAACTCAAGCTCTATGAAATTTTTCCTGACAGTAGGAGACATTTCAGAGAAATTTCCCTCTTTTTATATTGCTGGGATATAAACACCTAATATTCAGAGTTCTGCTGTTAAGGTTTTAGGAACCATTTAATTCAAGTCTAGTTGATGAAGAATTGCAAGCTTGTCATTTGTAAATTGGATTTCTATTCTACATTAAAACAATGGAAGATGAAACAAAAGTGTACAATGTGGGTTTCAGAGAAATTTCAATTAAAAAAACGGATATTTAAAATAAAAAATTTAATTCACACAGTCCACCTTTTACTTAAAATTATTTTATTATGTTTGTCTTTTGTAAGACTATTTAGTTGGTGTTAAGTATTGTCAATGATGTCATCCAACAACATCAACACATAATAGCCTAGACATGTTTTCAAATTTTCTGTCAAATACAAAAACACAGTGGTACACCTATTGTTCCCTAACAACACTTCATAGAACAACACAAGGCTTTTAAAACAGTTATGCTAATTAAATGAAGTGTGTTAAAGTTCAGGAACATCAGAGCAGGTGGTCCATGTTGAAGCTAAGGTAATTCCCAGGCTGGAGAAAGGCAGTGTTCTAACATTTACATCCTTAAAACTCTTTCTTTCTTTCTGTCTTTCTTTCTGGGTCAGAATTCTATGAGTTGGCCAGTCATCTACTATAGTCTGGTCCAGCTGGTCCTGATTTTTTAAATAAATCCAGTCTGCTCAGGGAATATATGAAGATTCATCTTTTCAAGCCTTGTGGACAACATTTTGTAAGTGATTTTGAGATCTTAACTAGAACTGCAAGCAGTTATAATGGGTTTCTTGCCCAACCCAGGAGGTCCTCCCCATGCACCGCCCCACCCACCACGGGTTTTAATATGTGTTTTAATCTGGAATCAAACCTGCAGCCTTCCAATTCAGAGTCCATCACATTACCCAGCAAGCTATGTCACTGTGCTTACTCATGTTGGCAGTGAAACCAAATTCAAAATGAATTAATTGATCCCACAAGAATATGAAGTGAAACACATGGCTCAACCCAGAATCGAACATGGAGCTTTCCAATTCAGAGTCCATTGCATTCATCAATGAGCTATATTGTTTAATGCACTCACATACACAGTCAAACAGAAATAGGGGATTGGCTGGCATTTGATTTAGTGATGAGGGAAAAGTGAGTGGCACTTCACTCCTGCCGGCAGTAGCCAGTCGTGCAAGGCATAGGCCTTGGAGATCAAATCCACAACCCAGTATGCAAGTCGCTGCTTAGAAAGTGCCTGACCTTTCCGTGAGCCAGCATAGCAAACAAAAAGGGTATACACGGAAGGATGCCGTGACATTGATATATGCCTCAAAGGCACAAACAGGGCACAGTGGTTCAGAGGAGCATCCGGTGTCAAACAGGGCAAGACGGAGCGGCTGGGTACTGCCAGTGACACCTTAGGAATAAATGCTACATCAGGCCACAGTGTAACACCTGAAACATAAGGATTCCACCAGCAGCAGGGCTCAGCTATCGAGAGAGCCTGCAATTCCCCCACACGCTTTGTGGAAACCATCGCCAAAAGGAACGCCGTCTTCAGTGAGAGCCATTTGAGGTCCGCCGATGCCAGGGGTTCAAATGGGAGGGACTGAAGTGCCTCAAGCACCAGAGAAAGTTCCCACACCGGTGCCACAGTGCGGTTGGGTGGGTGCAAATGCCAAGCACCTCTCAAAAACAGTACAATGTCTTTGTCTCGGCCACCGAACAACCATTCAGCCCAACATGCCAACAGGAAATGGCAGCCACATAAACTTTTAAGGTAGATGGAGACCATCCCCAATTCAGTAATGCCTGCAAGAAGGTCAGTATGTCAGAGACTGAACACTGCACCGGGTCCTGCCCTTTATTATGGCACCAGATCGCAAAGACCGCCCACTTGTTATCATAGACAGCTTGCGAGGACGGCGCCCGTGCATTAGCCATTGTATGCCCTACTGACCCAGTGTATCTTGAAAAAGTGGACCCCGGCCTTTCAGGGGCCAAATCCAGAGCTGGAGCCAGTCCGGTTTGGGGTGCAAAATCCAACCCCCCATCTGGGAAAGAAGATCCCTCCTGGAGGGGAGATGCATTGGCGGGGAAGGGGGTCACCAGCAGAACCCTGTGCCCCTCCTGACAAACCCTCAGGAGAGGCTGATAACGTAGGCTGAATGGTGGAAAGGCATAAAGGAGGGTCCGGGGCCAGTCGTGTGCCAACGCATCGTGGCCCAGAGGGTTGCTGCTGTCCAAGGAGAACCAAAGGAGACAGTGAAATGCATCCCTTGAGGCAAAGAGGTCCACGTCCGCCCTGCCAAAGACCTTCCAGATGCACTCCACTACCTCTTGGTGAAGCTTCCACTCTCCAGGAAGCAGCTTCTGACGAGATAGAAAATCTGATGGCATGCTCTGTGGCCCCGGGATGCAGGCTGCTCTGAGGCTGTCCAAGTATGGAGCTTCCCAGGTCAGAAGCCATTGAGTCAAGAACAAAGGTTTCCTTGACCTGGTCCCCCCTGGTGGTTGATGTGAAAAACCACAGTGGTGTTGTCTGACCTCACCAGCACATGCTTCCAATTCAAGTCAGGAATAAAGCTCCAAAGAGCCAGAAGCACAGCCTGTAATTCCAGGACATTGATGTGTTCCCTGCTCTGTCGCTGGGACCATGTCCACTGTGTCATTTGACCCCGCCAGGTTGCACCCTATCCCATGGAGGATGCATCTGTAAATACAACTTCCCAACGACATGGGAGGGAACTGAGCGGGGCCCCTGTTGTCATAAACAACCTCACCCTCCATTCAGACAGAGACTGAAAACACTGCACCCCCACAGCAAAAGTCCAAACGGGAGGAACCTGAGCTGGAAGTGCTTCCCCTAAAAAAGCAAAACGAAGAAACCACCAATCGGGTGGAGCGATTGAAACATGAAAATAAGCATCCCTGACATCTATGGAAGTGAACCAATCGCCCGGGGAAATCGCCTGCAACACTTCCTTGGTGGTCAGCATACAAAAAGGCATGGCCTTCAAGTACACATTCAGGCCCCTGACGTCCAAGACTGGACGTAGACCCCCGGTCTTCTTCGGAACCAGAAAATATATGGAATTAAAGCCCCCTGGATCCAGCAGGGGGTCCACAGGCACTATATCTCCCTTGGCCAGCAAGGTGCAGATTTCTTGGTTCAGTGCCTGTGCCTTCACCGGGTCGTGGATCACAGTCATCCTGACCAGGCCAGGGACGGGTGGCCGGCGGCAGAATTGAAGACAGTATCCCCGGGACAGGGTGGACAACACCCACAAGTCCAGGGTGTGGGCAGCCCAGAAACCGAGCTGTCCCGGGGTAAAATAACCGACCGCCGGCCGTAAGGCATCATCTGCTGGCCCCCCGGCCCTTTGATGGCCTGGGAGGACGCTGGCCAGACTGTGCAGCTCGAAAGGGGTGAGATGACCTCACCCCAGCTTGGTCTCAAGCCCGGTTTCCTTGATCTGGAGCAGGTCTTTGGACCGATTTCTGACCTGGCACCAGACCCTGGGGCTCAATGAAAGAAGGAGATGGGCACAAGGACCTCCATGAAGGACCCGTAGCTGCCCAAGAGCCGACTGGTTGGCGATCACGTCTGTGAAGCCCTGCCAGCTGCCTCCTTGTTTGAGAGGCCTGAGCTGTACGATCCAAGGTGTCCAGCCAAAAAGTCCCCCCGGAACTACAGGCAGGGCCCTTAGGGTTCTTCTACAAGGCTCAGTAAGTGGCGACTGCACCAACCAGTCCTGGTGACGAGCATGAACCAGTGTGGAGAGTGTGCGTCCAAGCTCCTTCGTCATGAGAACAAAAGTCTGCAGAGATGCATCAACCAGGCCTTGTGTGGTGTGGTCCAGTGGAACAGATTCCAAAGAAGAAGACAGGGCCAGCATAAGATAGGAGAGAGAGTTCCCAATCCGGCCCATGCGGGCCCCAGAGTCATATGCCTTGCAGAGAAGTAATACGGCACTGAGGCCGCAGACAATGGGCATTGGGCCGCAAAGCCTCATCAGGTGGGATAATAAGAGAGGCAATGCCCAGTTCCACCGCTGGCATCTGCCCCAAGCCAACCCTGGGTGCCTCCTGCATGGCTGCCAAGACCCTGCCATCCATTGTCAGATGGGAAAGCGTCTTGGTGTCTGACCAGCAAGCAAGTAGTTCCCGTATATACTCCTCCGAGGGAGGAACCACAAAGGCAGTCTCTGATCTACTGCGCCTAAAAAAGGCGCTGGAAGCTGATGAAATTTTGTGAACTAAATGCTTAATTTTAGTATAGATTGTAAAGATTTCATGGACCTGATAAGCTACAATATGGCCACCTTCAGAATAACATCATATAAATTGAGGTAGTTTGGCATTTTGTCAACTCCATCGGAGTTTTTAACTGACAGTGTGACTCTTCCAGTGATAGTGTTGACAAATCTCACTTAAGTGCATAGTTAATTCATTTTAATGTATTTTACATAAATGGCATTACTTCACATGTATCAAGTATTTTCTTTTACTCACTAGTTTGTCACCATCTTCAGTTCTGTGTCTACTCCCTCATGCACTGTTAACTCTGTCAGATGGACTTTATGTTGTTTTTTGTTTTAAATAATATTTCTTTTGTTTCTTGGGAAGCATTTGTCTGTAAAACTGAGTAAAAATATCACTAATAGGGTCATTAAAAATAATTTGACATTTATTTTTGTCAGATGGTGATGACAAAGTTCTAGGTGAGGTCCATTAAAAATGTAATTTTCAAAAAAAATGTTGCAACTGGAAGCCTGCACCTTAGCATCTTTACATTTCCAAAACATTATTTGTCAAATTTGTATACATAAGCTTGAGGAATAATTTTAAAAAAAATTGGGAAAATTTAAACCCATTCTGTCCCACTTCTCAAGAATCACTGAGTAACGTCTCAGTTCACTCTTAATGCTGGAGCACACCGATGATAAGACATCTTATTGTCACGTGCAGGAAATGGCCGCCCTGCTCCGCACATACAGGTTCCCTGAGCCATCCGTTTCAGAAATACACCATGTTATTAAAATACTGACTGCTTATCACATAAATGAGAATGTACCGACATATTTCAACGAGTGATGCATATATTTACCAATTTTCTGCCAAAACTATCTCCCGCAGATAAAACATGTACAGTTCACATCCAAGTTCAGCACGTAGCATAGCAACACAGGAAGAAAACAAGATGCATTTTCTGCCCCTTGGGAAACAGTAATCACCTTGAAACACTGCTCTCTGGTGGTCAAAATGTGCAGCACCCGAGACCAACTATACCTGTACATATTTAAATGTGAAAAACAAATAAAATTACATAACGGAACCAAAATAACTCAATAGCATTGCTACCATAAGATAAAAGAAAACCAACAATTTGAAACAGTACAATTATTCACCCAAAATTTACCACCCGGCTACATTATAAAGAATTGTTACAAAGAATCGCTAAACACAAAGAATGAACAACAACAGAGCTAACCCAAGCTACTAAGAAAAGACTGATCAAAAGTTAAGGCTGAAATGAAAGCAGGTGACAGAAAAACATGAAAGTGACAAAAACCTAAACAACCCAGGATCATGACAAAATTGGGCATTGAAAATATTTCCATTTGAATTTTAACAGCGTTGTAATATGCATTTGTAAACTGCATTGTGACCAATTTAATGTGAGAATTTGATATTTAGGTACAAGAAATGCTACAAATAAGGAAGTTGTAGTGCAACAATTTGCCATGTCAAGTGTATGTGATATTCAACAATAAAGATATTCAGTTTTATGTCTCCATATTTATTAGGTTGCCATGTGTTTCCTTTTCTTGTTCTTTTTAGATTCCTGCTCTACATTCTTTACCCTTTCAACTCAGACATTTTGTTTGTGTGACTTGGGATATCCAGGAATATAGCTAAATGTTAATGTTCAGCACTCTGTTTTCAGTCCCAGAATGAACACAGTAACTCTTTTGATTGATTATGAAAAACTGTCACATAAAGTTATTGTGAGAGACACCGAATTTATTACAGTCAGATCACTTGAGAAAATGTTGTGACTGTTTATGTGTATTACTGGTCACAATTTGTTTTGTTTATTATAATAAGTTAATTTTTCATTGTAATTTGTTAGTTGTTTCAGAACCTAGTTTTATATGTCTATCGCCTGTCTTAATTCATAGTACTGATATTTCCGAGACGTAATTGAATGTATCTCTTTACCTGTGTTCCTTGAAGGTGCCTTTTTGCCAAAGGACCGAGAAGGACCTCGCTGCAGCAAACAGAAAGGGGCAGGGACGGACCACTGTCATTCTCATACCTTATTTGGAAATATTTCTTATATTATCCACGGTCTCCCGTGTTTATTGTTTATTTTTAAACCTTTTAAACCTTCATCTTTAGGAAGGATTTATTTTATTTACTTCAGCGCAGCTCACAGTTTTTAACAAATTCCGTAGCTTTCTGTGTACTTCTAAATCTGCTTCTTAGTCGCATCTTTTCGGGTCTGCTACTGCCTCTAGTGGCGTGGGGGTGGTAACACAACTAATATAATTACATTACTAAAACAGAATACCAGAAAGTCTTTATTATTTATTATTAATTCTGGCATTACTGGCAACGTAAAAGATAAATTATCTTCTAAAACACCATATTTTTCCATTTTTTTCGGGATATAGAGCTAGTTAGGTTATATAAACGATACCATTATACATTAAATGACTCATTAAGACACTGGTCTGATGCTCTGCCTATGTTCGGAATGGATCTTCTACTTCTTATGATGTGTGAAGGAAATGGATCAAAATATTAGATTAATTTGAACTTGTTAGGAAAGACTAGATACTTACCATCAGCTTTATCAAAGTTGCACTTGAGCTGTAAACTGAGAACCACTGCGCCACGCCCTTCCCTAACCTGCGTGTACCAGATCCATGGAATAGGAGAGTCTCAGCAGGGAGTTGGTCCCCTGTCTCCGGCAGTGAGGAAGATGATGAAGATGAAACCCAGGGTTCTCGGATCACAGAAGTCTACCGCTGATCGTCCAGCGCAGCGGCTCCGCTTCAGCCTTGTTCTCCTGACTCCATCCGGACGTGGTCAAGGCAGAACATCCATGCCTGCTTTATCTTCTATCGAGCTCTGCGTGACACATGAGCGTGGGCGGATAGTTGGGCAGACGTTCACGCTAAGAATACAGGGATGCTTTAAAAACAAAGTGAAATCTGTCTGATAAACTACTGAAAGCAGGAAAATAAGCACGCATGCATGAATGATGTTTGCTGCGTTTTGCTTTTCTTATTTCCATTTAGGTTAAGATACCTAAAATATTGCTAGTTGACTTAATATGCCAATTATCTGCAAAAGGAGCAGGTCTGTTGCCACAGGCTCAGATGCTACTTTTAAAGATGCTGCCTTATAACGGTAAGCAGAGGCGGAATTTACCTGCGGTCGTGTCTTCTCCGCTCAGCTGAGCGTTCCGTAATCCAGGTCAGAATGGAAGTGGTTCCGCTCGGTTTCTGTGAGGATGCGCCGCATGTGACGCAGAACAGAGAGGGGCGGCTTGGGAGGTGTGTGGCGATTTATTTCAAAGCAAGCCTTCCTGGCGACCTGCGCGGTCAAACCACTTGTAAACTATTTTGCATTTCATAAACATACAAAATGTTGCATTTATGTAGGAAGACGGAACCTTTTAGACAGAGAGGTAAGGGCTCCACATCTCCAAACATCTTCCTACGTCTGAAATCATCCGGTATTTGTGCCGTTTGGTTTCTGATGATTTAAAAAAAAGAAGAAATTACTTAAGATTTATTTACTCATTTAAACATTTTTGCTTTGTTATTCTCATTTACATATATGGTACTGTTTCCTTTTTTTATCTTCTGTGACTAATTGTTTGTTATAACGCACTTTTACAAGATAACACATCTGCTTTTTAATAATAATATTAAATAAATATAATGTATTTATTTTTTTAAATAATTTATTGCTAAATAACCAACAATCACAGATTGTTAATTAAACGGACTTCCCCTTTAAATAAGGAAGAACAGTTTAACGGCCCGTTGCCATGACCACCGCAATGCTAACATGTCCGGAGAAGAGGTATGAATAGTCATGAAGATTAATGTTTGTAGCAGTGCTGAATCGCTGATGTATTTTATTTATGATACAAAAAGTGCGTCTATTTGACAGGAACAAGCAGCAGAGTCCCTGCAGTGGGACGCCTTGCCAGTGCAATTAATACAGGAGCTGCAAGAACACAGCGCCGAAGAGCTTCTGCAGTAAGTAACCCGGTTAACCTGGAAACAGAAAGTAAACAAGAAAATGTGCCAGTAAATGGCTTAATTAATTAGAGGGACTTTATGTAATGCAGTCCGGCATCCTGCATGTTTTAGTTCTCTCCCTGGTGTCACCAACAACCTTTTCAGCATGTCAGCGTTCTTCTTAGGCCTTCTAACGAGCCATCATTTGATCCAGGTGCGCTAAACCAGGGGATAGCACGACCCACATTTGGAGGCCTTGAGTCCTCGACACGGCCGTCGCGGGTTCGATTCCCCCTCACCCCCCTCTCCTTCTCCCTTTCCTGTCAGCCTACTTTCATATAAGGGACACTAGAACCCACAAAAGACCCCCTGGAGGGGACAAAAAAAGTTTTATGTCAAAGGAAACTCAGCCGATTGGATGGAGTCATTGACTTGCAGCATTCACTCGTCTTGGACCAGTGTGCAGCGACAGTAGAAAGCTCCCTTTTAACAGGAAGAAACCTTCAACAAAACCAGGACCTATCTCACTACAAGTGGCCATCTGCCACGACTGACTGGGAATTTGAGACTGAACAGTATGCACAAAAAAGATACAGAAAATCTAATATATGAGTCCTTTCTATGTTATGAAAAGTGACATGTTAATAGCAGGAAACGATTAGGTGATGGGAGCATTGTCTCAGCCGATGTCCTCCTCCAGGAAGGAACCACAACCAAACAGAATGAAACATCAGGTGTAGCTTCTGTGGAGAAAAAAAGTTACATAAAATAATAGCAAATAATGTAAGTTGGAGAGTAGCAAAAGAAGAAAATGAGGAAAATGGTCAGTTTGTCCTCCAGCAGCCCAAAAGCATGTGGCAGCATAACTATAGAAATAGCTCAGGATAACCGAAGCCTAGAATGAGGCATGAGAGAAGCATAACCAGACTGTTGTCTGACTGGGCTGTACACTCTACCTCCATTCAACTGGGCAAACATTGCTATTTAAACTACAAACTTTATCAAAAAGCAAAGTTTTAAGCCTCATTTTAAAAGTCTGTCTTATACACCGATAAAACTGGAGGCCGGTTCCTCAGGAGAGATGCCTGATCAGTAAGGATCTGCCTCCCATTCTACTGTTAAAACCTTGAGGAACCAGCAGTAAACCTAGTCTGTTAGGCACATATGTCCATATGGATTAATAATCACCTCTGTATGATAGAGGTGATTATTAAGGGCTTTATATGTGAAAAGGGGAATCTTAAATTCTATCCTAGGTTTAACAAGGAGCCAGTGAAGCGAAGCTAAAATAGGAGAAATATGATCTCTGTTCTTAATTTTCATCATAACTGTTGCTGCAGCATTTTGGATCAGCTGAAAGCTTTTAACTGTATTTTGTGGACTTCCCGATAGTAAAGAATTACAGTAGTCCAGCCTTGAAGTAACAGATGCAGGGACTAGTTTTCAGCATCACTCCTGAAGAATATTTCTAATTTTAGCTATATTAATTTTTAAACCAGCCTATTGTGTTTCCCTTGATATCGACATGTTAAAGCTCATGATAATATAACTTTACATCATAGACATGCCTGCAACAGAGGAGCTTACAAACTTCGGCACCACAGAGAGCGACTATGTCATTCTGAAATCCATCAAACAGACATGAAGTACAACAAATCAAGAGAACAGAAACATCAGGCTACGTGGTCACTAATGATGAAACAACACAATTCAAAGCAGTTCAGAAGCATCATTTTGACATTTTATCAATTTAAAGCCTGGAGCAGCTAGCAACTGCTGAAGCTAGGTTTATTATTGACATGTTGAACCAGGTACACAGCAGCGAGCGTTGAAGCCGACCCCGCCACAAAATATTCTATATAAAAGTTACATAATGCAACTTTAATATACTTTTACTGGTATGGTGGTGCTGCTCCCTGACTCATCTGTTCTTAAGTGTGATAAAAGGTACAGGGGCAAGTTAAATATATGAATATTTTTTCCCCACTTTGCTGCTTCCATAAAGCTCCACTCATGTTAACTTAGTCTGTAAAAATGCTTTACCTAGTTTGCCATCTGTAGCCAAGTGACTGATGATGACGTTGGTGGACAGCCAGTGTCGAATTTTACAAAAAATACACTTGGAGACAATATGGACGATCCACTTGTAATTTTGCGTGTCATAAAGTTAAATGTAAGAGTGAAAATAAAGCCAGTCATGTAGCACAACATTTTATTCAATATTTTACAGTACAATCAGTCGGTCTTGTAAAGTTTTTAGCAACCATGAGTCAACTTGGATCCTTGAAATCCTATTCATTCAGGGCCCTTTTATGCCCGGGCCAGGGGCCCACCGCCCTCCCAGCCCCCCTGAAGGTCCGCCCCTGGTTTTAAGAGAATATTGTGGTTGACTGTTTCAAAAGCAGCGCTGAAATCTAGCAAAACCAGAACAGACATAAGTCCATTATCTGAAGCCAAGAGAATATCATTTGTAACATTCAACAGTTCTGTTTCAGTGCTATGATGAGCCCTGAAGCCTGACTGAAACGCTTCAAACTGATTTTTACCTTTTGATAGAGACCAGGGTCTACCACACCAAACTAGATTCAAGCTGGAAGCAGGAAACTCTCAGGCAAAAAATGCACAGTCTACCATGAGCAATAACCTGGAACAGTGAACAGAAACATCTGTGCTGAGTGTGGTACAAATGTCCCTGTAAGATGGGTTCTGTTTTTGTAAGATTCTTTTATGTTAGCACACCAACATTCTGCTTTAGCAGTGTTATCACTGACTGTTTACCATGACTACAGTGTAATCTAAATCCATTCTCTGTTTGTAGTAAAATGGAGAACATTCTAGGTTTCACAAACCACCGGACCTGTATCAGAGAGGCTGTCCTCCTTCAGTACTATTTGTCTGGATTCTGGTGGGCTAAAGATACCAAGTTTAGCCCCACACAGATCTCTTTCACAATGGCTGTACTCCATGTACTGCTGGAAAATCTAAGAGGTGGGAAATGCAGAATGTTGGTTCTTCAAGTACCAACATTGTGTTGTATCCACACTTCTAACATTGACTTTTTTTGGTAAGAAAAAAAAGGTCTAGTAGACTAACAGTTTGTGCTTTGCCTTCCTCCCCCAGAAAAACAGATGAGTTCAGTGGATAATATGGTGGTGTTCATGAAAGCCATGACTGCTGCCTGCCACTGTGCTCCTTCTGAAGAAGATGACTCTTCACTTTTGAACAATAATGAAGCCAAAGCACTGATATGCTATGTTACAAAAAGGTAAGCCTGACCAAGCCAGCCAAATTCAAATAAAAGAATACTTTATTGGAGAAATTAAATAATTCAACTGATCACCAAACTTTAAAAAAAACTTGGGACTCTAACCACATCACCACCATATTTATGATTTCTAGTAATAGTCACAACAGTTTCAGAACTTTAACATAAACTATTTCTGTAGAGCAGTGATGCCCAGGGAGGTTAGAGAGGGTTCGGCCCCACCCCAATCTTGGAGAAGTGTAGAATTGTCCCCCCCCCAAAAAATCCTACAAATAATAATTGTATTTAAACAATATCAATATAAAAAGGCGAAAGAAACAAATAACAATATAAATCTGCCATTCATCAAAGAAAAAAATACTTTTACGTCCACCCCTGCCATTGTTAGAATCAATCCAAAATTGTAGGAGAATCAACAGCAGAACAGCAGAGGCTCACAGAGCTGCTGAAGAGAGGAACTAGCTGTGGCTCTGCAGCATTAACTCTAAAATGCCCCCAGTAAGAAAATACTTAAAGCAAAATACATGTAACACCTTTTATTTACTTTCACTGCTCAAAAGGAAGAAACACATTAACAATTAAAATCAGACCACAGTTTGTTATTTCATTACTTTGGCTGAATCAGGATGAAGTGCCTTCTTATGCCTTGGAAATCAAAATTATCTAAACTGGCTGCATTGGTTTGATAGACTTTTGTTGAAGGTAGCAAATATCTCAATTATATTTTGCTCTTTAACTCTTACATTAATGAGAAGAATTTGAAACAGGAGAGGCTAAGCGCTACAACTAGCTGACAGCTCAGTGTGTGGGAGCCGAGAGCAGAGAGAGACAGAGGAGATAGAAAAACAGAAAAAGGTGTCTTGATTTCTTATCATCTTCAACATAGAGCCTCCAAAACCACACACACAAAATCTGAATATTTTTCTATAAAAACCCTGGTGCTTTGAGCATTCAATTTAAGATATATTTCCCGGATATGCATTATTTCTACCTACTTATATATTAAGTAAGTATAAATCACAATAATTTTATATATATATATATATATATATATATATATATATATATATATATATATATATATATATACAGTGGTTGGACAATGAAATTGAAACACCTCTCATTTTAGTCATGAAACCTCCCACACTAAAATGAGAGGTGTTTCAGTTTCATTGTCCAACCCCTGTATATACTGTATATATAATAAATAAACAAACAGAGGTAACAGAAAGTAAATAACGTATAAATGAGACAGAAAACAACTAAAACGGGGCACCTAGAGGGCTTAATGTATTCTGTGCTACTAAAATTGTTATAAGACTTAGATAAAGAGTGTATGCCATTACAACTGGGGAGCATTAAGTGTCAAAGACATAACATGGTCCAAAAACGGTGACCAGATTCTTGAAAATGTGATTTCAGAGCCTTTGAGCGTATGCCTAATATTTTCCAGTTTCATGAACAAACGGGCATCTTTTATCCAATAAGAATGTGTGGGTGGGAGAGGATTCTTCCAATGCATCAGTATAATACGTCTAGCCTAGCTAGTGTGAGGAAGGTCAGCATGATGTGGTGACAGCAACTGCTTTTTGGGGAGGACCCCAAATAAAGCAGTGAGTGGAGAAGGCTGTAGTGGTGGTCGAGGTGATTACAGAGAGTCAAAAACAGATTTCCAAAATTGCAGTAGAGAGGGGACAGTTCCAAAACATATGTCTGAGAGTGGCTGGGAATAAAACCACACTTCACACAGCTTGAATCCACGTCTGGAAAGATTTCAGCCTTTTGGACCAATGTACTCTATGGACGACTTTACACTGAACAATTCTATGTCGGGCACAAATTGATGAGGTGTGAATGCGTTCAGATTAGTTTGCCACATTTCATTATCAATCTCTATGTTAAGATCATCAAACCAAGTAGCTTGAAGATGGCCAAGCCCATGAGTAAATTTGTACATTAAGAAGTTGTATATCTTTTATATTGTACCCTTTGGAGTGGGACTAATTTCTAGCAGTTGATCAACCAATCAACTTCTAGAAATTAGCAAGAAATATGGTTATATTGGAGGCAGGAATTATTGGAAAACCTGGAAAGTGATGTCAAATAACGTCTCTAACTTGTAGAAATCTAAAAAAAAGTTCACAGCCGGTAAGTTAAAATGTTAAGATAATTGATCAAATGAGGCAAAAGTACCATCTAAGTATAGATCTTTCACAGAAAAAAAGCCAATTTCTTTTCCACACTGAAAAAAATCTTATTAATGAGTGAAGCTGGAAATAGAGGATTAGAATTTAGTGGCGATATTCTTTGGATCTCAAAATGTTGCATAATCTGAGCCCATATTCTAAGACAGTTCTTAATTATTATTTTGTCAGTGCAAGTTATAGGAGATGTTGCAAGAGAGTACGAGGAAGCAGAGCTACTTGAGGCCTCCACTAATGGTAACCATTTGAGAGCCTCACAGTTTGCATTGCACCAGAATAACATTGTGCGAATTTTAACAGACCAATAATCCATCCATCCATTTTCTAACACCTTTGTCCCTAGTGGGGTCAGGAGGGGTGCTGGTGCCTATCTCCAGCTAACATTCCGGGCGAGAGGCTGGGTCACCCTGGACAGGTCGCCAGTCTGTCGCAGGGCAACACAGAGACAGACACACAACCATGCACACACACACTCATACCTAGGGAGAATTTAGAGAGACCAATTAACCTAACTGTCATGTTTTTGGACTGTGGGAGGAAGCCGGAGAACCCAGAGAGAACCCACACATGCACAGGGAGAACATGCAAACTCCATGCAGAAAGACCCCAGGTCAGGAATCAAACCCAGGACCTTCTTGCTGCATGGCAACAGCTCTACCAACTGCGCCACTGCACAACCCCAGACCAATAATAGCATAAGAAATATGGTGTCGCAAGCCCTCCCATTTCCTTACTTTTCTGTATAACACTCTTTCATATTCTAGGAGGTTTCTTGTTCCATATGAACTGAAAAACTGAGGCATCGAATGTCCTAAAAAAATTTTTTTGGGATAAATACTGGTAAACACTGAAAAAGGTACAACAATTTTGGCAAAACATTCATCTTGATACAGCTGATCCTGCCTGCTAAAGAAAGTGGCAGCATGGACCAGCGCTGTAAGTCCTGAGTCAGCTGGTCGAGTAAGGGAGTAGAATTGATTTTAAAAAGTTGTGAGTGATTCTTAGTTACATGGATTCCCAGTCACTTAAATCCTTGCAGAGAGATCTTGAATGGTAAACTAGGGAGTGGGTAGACTGTAGCTGCATCATTAATTGGAAATAATTAACTATTGTTAAAGTTCAGTTTATATCCAGATATTTGTCCAAACTTTTCAAGCAGATCTAATACAGGGGGCATGGAGGTCTCTGGGTCTGAAAGAAAGAGTAACAGGTCATCAGCATATAAGGAGACTTTTTGGTCTAGACTCTAGACCACATCTTGTGATGCCATGCATGGGACTGGATCTAAGGGCTGCAGCTAAAGGTTCTATAGCAATAGCAAACAAAAGAGGGGAGAGTGGGCAACCCTGGCGGGTTCCACGACCTAGGTGAAAATATTCTGAGTAGTCATTATTTGTGCGAACACTGGCTAATGGAGAAGCATATAACAGTCAGTCTGCAGTTAACTCACACATTGTGAATGAATAATGTTAGAGTTGCTACCTGTAACTATCTAGGTGTTCTATCAGATCATCGTATGCTGTCAGAATAGCATACATGCTGTGAGTACCCATGCCTGCCTATGCGCATTAAGAACTCCGACTGTCAGAGGAGCTGTCAGTTCAGCATATGCGACAAGTTACGACAAAAATAAGTCAATAAATTGTTTTCAATAACTAGAAAGACATACATGCATTGTGGTGGTTTCAAAGTGTATTTAAAGCAGGGTCTAGCTAAAGCTGCAGTCAACTACAACACACGCCTGTGAAAAACCTGCCACAGTGTTGCTTTATGATGATCTGACTAGTTAAACGCCAAGTCAGGATGTCATACAGCTGTTAATAACAAAGTGTATGACAATCTACGTCATGATTCTATGTTGTTGATTAAATAAAATCATATGGTAATGACAAGAGTACACTTGTCTGACAGATGTAGCCATCAGTGCCATCAGTTTGTGCTCAGCTTATGACAATCTGACAGAACACCGGATCCCTGGCTGGGCTGGCAGTTTTGGTGGGCCTGAATTGCTGCCAACAAAAAAGTTCGGTTCATCTCCAAAACGACAAACAAAATATGCATCCAGTTTTTGACTTTTCCTAGCTCTATTTTTTCCATCCTTTTCACTTTGCCGCTCCCTGGAGCTCCACTCATGTTGACATAGTCGGTAAAAGTGCTCCATCTAGTTTCCCCCCCATATGTAGAATAAATAGGGGATACAATTGCTGTTTTACAGCCAGTGCATTGTGTTATACTACTCAAACTGATTCTGTAAACATTTTTCTCCAGTCTTATTCTGAAATACAAACTATATGAACTTCTCTTCATGAAATCCACAGAGGAGCGTCTGACAGGGATGGAGGTGAGACTGCTTCTGGTGTCTGTATCTACTGTCTGTCCCCTTCTATTGACATGTCAACACATTCTGTTTCAGAGGACCATTCAGAGATTCGGCTGTCAAGATGCTCATACCTCACTGGAGGAAAGTATTTCCACCTACTTCTACTTTAAGTAAATAAATTTAAAATTTCATATAACATAAATAAATACCTTGTATGACTTTGGGTTTTTAAAGCACAAAACTGGCTAAATATGGTCAGATTTACAGTAAAATATAATAAAACAGTATCATTTCCAAAGCTTCATGTGTACCTGAGTGAAAAAAATACTTTGGTATATTTCAAACATACGTATATTTGTGTAAGTACATTTTAATTATACTAAGTATTAAGTGTACTACATATAAATATATACAAAGTACACTAACAGCATGATTGTACTAATTTTGACATAACTTTAAACACACTTAAATATAATTGTACTAAAATACACTTTTAAGAAATATTAAATAAAAGAATACCTTAAGTGAACAAAATATGTTGCTCAAGTGTAAAAATGAAACAATATGTTTTTAAAGATATTTTGTGTATATTTTAAAACATGTGCTCAAAATAAAATTATTTAAAATTCACTTAAAGCTTAGTAAAAGTAAACTATTAAATATACTGAAATTTCAGTATTTTTAAATTGCATCTCAGTGTATACTTTAGGCTAATGAGGTATGCCATTTTAGGTGCCTTCTACTATTTTGTTAAAATGGCAAAGAATTTTAAAAAAAAACAATCCTTATAGTGGAACGTGATGTAATGTTTAACAAATAATGTTAAATAATGTAACAAATAATGTAAAGTAAATAATGTGTTCATGCCTCAAAACACCAACACCACCTGGGCATCTAACACTGACGCTGTGTGCAGGAAGGGGATGAGCAGACTCTATTTTTTAAAGAAGCTGAGATCCTTCAATGTGTGCAGCAAGATGTTGGAGACCTTCTATCACAGTGTTGTTGCAGGCGCCATCTTCTTTGCTGCTGTGTGTTGGGGAAGCAGCATCAGAGCCGGCGACTCTAATAGACTAGACAAAATCATCAGGAAAGCTGGCTCTGTACTGGGACTAAGGCTGGAGTCCCTGGAAACTGTGGTGGAGAGGAGGACACTGAAGAAGGTTCTGTCTATTATGGACAATAAACAGCACCCTCTCCACCACATAGTGGACAGGCAGCGGAGCACCTTCTCACATAGGCTGCTCCAGCTCCACTGTCGTAGGGACAGATACAGGAAATCCTTCCTGCCACATGCCATCTCACTGTACAATAAAAGCTAAATCATTGTTCTGCACAAATCAGTCCAATTTCGCACAACTGCACTGTGGCACACTTGCTGTACATATATTTACATATACATTCTGTTTCTGCATTTTTGAATCTTTGCAAGGACTGCTCTAAGCTGCTTTTTATATTGACAGCATGTTATATTTTATTTTTATTTTATCTTGTCTACAATTGCTACTCAGTGGTGGTTGGTGTGTGTCTTGTCTCTATGCTGTAACTGCGAAGTAGTTTCCCTGCTGGGATGAATAAAGTAATTCTATTCTATTCTATTCTATTCAAACATCCAATCATCCATCCATCCATCTTCTTCCGCTTATCCGAGGTCGGGTCGCGGGGGTAGCAGCTTCAGAAGGGAGGCCCAGACTTCCCTCTCCCCGGCCACTTCTTCTAGCTCTTCCGGGGGAATCCCGAGGCGTTCCCAGGCCAGCCGAGAGACATAGTCCCTCCAGCGTGTCCTGGGTCTTCCCCGGGGCCTCCTCCCGGTGGGACGTGCCCGGAACACCTCACCAGGGAGGCGTCCAGGAGGCATCCTGACCAGATGCCCGAGCCACCTCAACTGGCTCCTCTCGATGTGAAGGAGCAGCGGCTCTACTCTGAGTCCCTCCCGGATGACTGAGCTTCTCACCCTATCTCTAAGGGAGAGCCCAGCCACCCTACGGAGGAAACCCATTTCGGCCGCTTGTATCCGCGATCTCGTTCTTTCGGTCATGACCCAAAGCTCATGACCATAGATGAGGGTGGGAACGTAGATCGACCGGTAAATCGAGAGCTTCGCTTTTTGGCTCAGCTCTTTCTTCACCACGACGGACCGGTACAACGCCCGCTTAAGGGCAGACGCTGCACCAATCCGCCTGTCGACCTCCCGCTCCCTTCTTCCCCCATTCGTGAACAAGATCCCGAGATACTTAAACTCCTCCACTTGGGGCAGGACACCCCCCCTGACCTGGAGAAGGCACTCTACCCTTTTCCGGCTCAAGACCATGGCCTCGGATTTGGAGGCACTGATCCTCATCCCGGCCGCTTCACACTCGGCTGCGAACCGCTCCAGCGAGAGCTGCAGATCACGATCTGATGAAGCCAAAAGGACCACATCGTCTGCAAAAAGCAGAGACGAGATCCTAAGGCCACCAAATCGGATCCCCTCAACACCTTGGCTGCGCCTAGAAATTCTGTCCATGAAAATGATGAACAGAATCGGTGACAAAGGGCAGCCCTGGCGGAGTCCAACTCTCACCGGAAACGAGCCCGACTTACTGCCGGCAATGCGGACCAGACTCTGACACCGGTCATACAGGGACCTGACAGCCCGTATCAAAGGGCCCGGTACCCCATACTCCCGGAGAACCCCCCACAGGGCTCCCCGAGGGACACGGTCGAACGCCTTCTCCAAGTCCACAAAACACATGTAGACTGGTTGGGCGAACTCCCATGCACCCTCCAGGACCCTGCCGAGGGTGTAGAGCTGGTCCAGTGTTCCACAACCAGGACGAAAACCACACTGCTCTTCCTGTATCCGAGGTTCGACTATCCGACGGACCCTCCTCTCCAGTACCCCGGAATAGACCTTGCCAAGGAGGCTTAAGAGTGTGACCCCTCTATAATTGGAGCACACCCTCCGGTCCCCCTATCAAACAACAACAGGGGGACCACCACCCCAGTCTGCCAATCCAGGGGAACTGCCCCCGATGTCCATGCGATATTGCAGAGTCGCGTCAACCAACACAACCCTACAACATCCAGAGCCTTAAGGAACTCCGGGCGGATCTCATCCATCCCCGGGGCCTTGCCACCGAGGAGCTTTTTAATCACCTCGGCGACCTCGTCCCCAGAGATTGGAGAGCCCAACCCAGAGTCCCCAGGCTCCGCTTCCTCAATGGAAGGCATGTTGGTGGGATTGAGGAGGTCTTCGAAGTACTCTGCCCACCGGCCCACAACGTCCCGAGTAGAGGTCAGCAGCACACCATCCCCACTATAAACAGTGTTGGTGCTGCACCGCTTCCCCCCCCTGAGACGCCGGATGGTGGACCAGAATCGCCTCGAAGCCGTACGGAAGTCTTTCTCCATGGCCTCTCCAAACTCCTCCCACGCCCGAGTTTTTGCCTCAGCAACCGCCCGAGCCGCATGCCGCTTCGCCCACCGGTACCCATCAGCTGCTTCCGGAGTCCCACAGGCCAAAAAGGCCCGATAGGACTCCTTCTTCAGCCTGACGGCATCCCTCACCGAAGGTGTCCACCAACGGGTTCGAGGGTACCTTTCACAGTAAAATATCACCTTTCAAAATAAAACCTTTTACATTTTCATTACTCCAATTTTCACTCTTACATTATCACTAAATGTAGCTGGTGTCTTCAGTCTTACTTCTCTCCGAATATGATCTGTTTTTAGTTTTTTAACTAAAACACAGAAGTTGTTGTAATATGTGACCCACAAGAAAGGTTCATTTAAATTCACCTGATAATAATAAATGGCAGATAAATTAATTTACTTCAATGACTAATTGTAATTGGGCTGCACAGTGGCGCAGTTGGTAGCACTGTTGCCTTGCAGCAAGAAGGTCCTGGGTTCGATTCCCGGCCGGGGTCTTTCTGCATGGAGTTTGCATGTTCTCCCTGTGCATGCGTGGGTTCTCTCCGGGTACTCCGGCTTCCTCCCATAGTCCAAAAACATGACTGTCAGGTCAATTGGTTTCTCTAAATTCTCCCTAGGTGTGAGTGTGTGTGTGCATGGTTGTTTGTCCTGTATGTCTCTGTGTTGCCCTGCGACAGACTGGCGACCTGTCCAGGGTGTACCCCACCTCTCGCCCGGAACGTAGCTGGAGATGGGCACCAGCAACCCTCCCGACCCCATTAGGGACAAGGGTGAACAGAAAATGGATGGATGGATGGATGGACTAATTGTAATTGTAATTCTATACAATTACAAAGAAAGTTGGGCCGGATCAGAAGAATCTAAATTCTAGGGAGCCTGGGTGTGAGTAACAACAGAGAGTACACAGTGTTTATAAGAAAGAATAGAATTTTATATAATAACAATTGTGGATCCAAATTTATAAACAAATCAAAATTGCGCGCTTTTTAAAGAGAAAAAAAAAATAAAATAAATAACAGTCTTTTCCAATGTGTCTGTCAATTCAATGTTTCACAGCTAGTGACCAGTCGGGTCACTGTCTACCGGTTCTCTTGATTCTCTGGGCTGGAGCTCGCCATCCAAGTTCAGATGAGGATGATCATCAGGTCTCTGGTCACCACAGGCCAAAGATTGCACCATAACATGGCAAAAATAAAAACCTGACCTGGAACAAGGCGAAAGTAAAACATCTTAGAATATAAAATGAAATGCCAATATCAATAAAGCTTAAGCTATAGTTAAAGAGATCGTGCATACTTTCTCAAGGTTTTTTTCCCCATCATGTTGTACAACAATATCCAAGTCTTCAGAATACAATGTTACCAACACATTAGCAAACTAAAGAAATTAGTTTATATGTGGTAAAGGAAAATAATAATAATAACAAATCAAAGGTGCCAAAGAAGAACATCTACAACATTAGAAGTTCCCTGCAATACCAACGGAAAAGCACTTAACTGAAATAGTACAGTTGAAATACCAGAACATGTACTAATAAAAAAAGACAAGTACCGTATTTTTCGCACTATAAGGCGCACCTAAAAATCTCCAATTTTCTCAAAAGCCGAGACTGCGTCTTATAATCCGGTGCGCCTTATATATGGACCAATATTGAGCCACAACAGGTCTCGCAACTACGGTAACTAGCCGCCGACTTCATAGAAGAAGAAGACCCCGTAGAAGAAGAAGCACGCGGTGCACGCTGGGTTTTGTGTAAAGAACCTAAAATGGCTCCTATAAAGAGAGACACTTATGACGCAGAGTTTAAGCTCAAGGCGATCAGTCACGCAGTAGAACACGGGAATAGAGCAGCAGCGAGAGAATTTAACATGAACAAATCAATGGTGCGGAAGTGGATATATATTGTGATTGCATGATTGATTTACCGCAACAGTATCAGACTGTTTTTTTTTGTGTTATTGAATCGAGGAAAAGTTCCCCTCCACTATATGTTATACCTTGCTGTTGTTAAAACATAAACTGTGTCACGAAAATACCACGTCACTTACTTTACCTCGGGAAAATAATAAAACAGCTGTTTATTCATTTTGGGAATGAATGGAGTTGTCAGAACCCTGGTTTGTAATCTATTAATAAAGTTTGACTGACCTATCTGACTATTTTGTTGACATTCCCTTTAGCGCAGTTCCATCTAATGGATGCATAATGTAACCCAAGCCTCTACTGTAGCGTCTATTCTATGCGCCTTATATATGAAAAAAGTGTTAAAATTGGCCATTCATTGAAGGTGCGCCTTATAATGTGGTGCTCCTTATAGTGCAGAAAATACAGTACAACTACACAGAGAAAGGAAAAAAAATACAACACCCACAATAATAATAATACAAAATCTTACAGTAAAAAATTATTTTTATTAAATTTGATCAGATATTACATATTTTAGCCAATTTTCAACAAATTTACTGAGCCAACTGCCCAGCGCGTGCGGTCCCTCACCGATGCTCTGAGGGATTTTTTCCGGCTTCAGCCGCTCACAAGTGAAACTTTCCGAGATTCAATAAAAACAAATTTGCTATTTTGAATTATATATTTTGCGAATTTATCTTAATATTGTTTTTCTTACCGATTTCCAGACTCATCAAATTTCGACAAGCTCTTCACGGAAGCAACCGTCAGCTGTGAGCTCTCAAGCATATCTGACGCGTTCTGAGCAAAATGTCAGCCAGCAGTTGAAAGGGGCGGGACAATCAACCTTATTGGCTGATGTGAAATCAGACAGTGCCAGCTATTGGTTGTTTAGTGCGTCACTAACAGTAATCACTAAAGGCATATTTCACAGTTTTTAAAGATTTTTAGCACTTTTAACCTATATTTATGGACATATTTATTAACTTATTTTTTTAACTTTGCTACTTTTTAACTCTTAATTTTTACTTGTGTTTTTAACACTGGGTTACACTGTCTTTACCTTGTCCATTTTCAGATGTATGACGTAAGATCTTTCTATTAGTGAAAGGCAGCTGCTGGATTTCCTCACAGACAGACCCTAGTGTGTGAGGGTTGGTAAAAAAGCTTCAAGGGCCATCTCCCTCAGCACTGGCTCCGCCCAGGGCTGTGTACTGAGCCCACTGTTCTTGACCGTGCCTGTAAACGGCAGCGACTGTTTACAGGCAGTGTTTACCCTCACCCTCATGCTGAGGGTGGACCCCTTCCACCCTCAGCATGGTTAGTTCTCCCTGCTGCCTTCTGGGAAAAGGTTTAGCAGCTTCAAATGCAGAACAACCAGATTCTATAACATCTTCATCCCTCATGCCATAAGACTACTAAATTGCCATTAGTTTACTGTTCTATTATATATATTTACATCAATACTTTTGTTATTACTTATTTATTATTATTGGATCCTTGCAACGACATTTCTTTCAATTTGTATGTTTTTAAAAGTACAATTGAATGACTAGGTCTATGTCTATTAGCTCCAGTTCACACTCCAGACCAGATGGTGGCGGTAATGCACGCTTTCAGTTTTTTGAAAAGCGCCATATAAAGAACAACATCACCCTGAAATCAGGGAGGATAAGAGATGTTCTTCCAATTTGCTATTTTTACTTGCATAATATTGCCTTAAAAGTAGAGAGTGCCTTGATAATAGTTAGTAGTTTTGGTAAATTCAAGCTAACTCCTAGTCTGAGTTAGACGGTAGCACAACTGGACAAGAACTGGATGGAAATGAAATGTGGATTGCAAAAAAGCCCAAAGGGGCGTGTTGCTAGCTGGTAGTAAGTTTGCTTCAAAATGCTAATTATCTTCATTTAATTATAAACAGTGCAGTACATATATAAACAAACTTATGTTGGTTTCAGAAATAGTAATTTTATAAATTTTATTGTGATTTTTATTATTATTATTCAACATTATACATTCAACTTCATGTTATAACTGCATGGAGGCCATTTGTTGCAACTTAATATAGTTTTCTTCACAAACTTAACGTGGCTACATTTTTAACAACAGCAAAAACAGGTGTGTTTCCAACATGGACTATGTTACAAGCATGATTTGATTTAAAAATAATTGGACAGAATTTATCCACTTGTTACGACCCGTCTGGGAGGGGCAGATCATAACATGAAGGATCCATCCTCTTCAGATCCCAAGCAGCCAACACACACGAAATTGAACATGTTATGTTATTTATTTTAAAAAGATGTATTTTTGATTAAGATGTTACAAGTGGAGCATATGGCTTCAGAGTGAGCTATAATGCTGAAAACAACAAACAAAAGGAAACTATCTGAATATTAACAGAAACTTACCTAATTGAAAGTAAATAAACTAAATGACAAAAACTTACCTCCCTAATTAAGAAAACCTGAGAAAACTAAGCAAACATAAACAGCAGCTCACTCCTACAAACTCCAGAACTTTTACAAGATGTTAGACAAACAATGTGGCCGTTGAGATGGCAGGAAGTCCGTCAGCAGCTTTTATATCCGTCACCTCCCGGAGGCCACCAATTGGATGTCTCCGTCGTCTTCTGGGAACCAATCAGAGACAGGCACCTGCACATGCATATTTGCATAATTAAGTTGACGACGCCAGTCGTAATACCCTTGTTAATTCTTTCATACATTTTATCTGTTGTTGGCTTTCAGGGCCCTGTGATGGACTGGTGACCTGTCCAGGGCAACCCCGCCTCTTATCTAATGACAACTGGAGATGGCCACCACCAGCCCCCCTCATCACCCTGCAAGGATCAGTGTGTTTAGATCATGGATGGAAAGCGTTTAAGGTAGTTTGTCTCTCTTAAGTCCACACTTAAAACAACTTCATAGTTAATGCCAGCATCAACTGATTCTATGATATTGCTGACTATTTTTTCTACTTCTACATAAACAGGCAAAGAAAACACCCAGAAATGTTTTTTCACTCCAGGCATCCGGTACCAATCATCATCAGTTCTGATGATGTCACATACATAGTGAGTCCACAGTGTCTTAAAATTGTAAGTCTTACTTTTTTCTTTGCTGTTTTTCTGTACTCTTTCAAATACAAGTGCTTTCTCTGTTTACTTGCTCTAATGTTTTATTCTTTTTTGTAGGTTTCTGTAAAGTTCAGTGAATGGTTTTGTCGTTGATCCTCACTGTTCTTAGGAAGGAGAAATGTCAGTTTGTCTGCAGTAATACTGGAATACTGTGACATTGTATTAAAGCAATAGTCTTTGCAATACTCCATGTCTTCTCTCGTTCATTGGCAAAATATTTTTCACATTTTCTCTCAAGTGTACGTATTGTTTTATTGTGCTAATTTTCATAAGCATGTTGCCTGTAAAACTGTAATATATTCACGGTTTGTAAAATTTTCTGATAATATATGAAAAAATATGGATATATTCAGTACACAATGTAATTTTTTTCAGTGTGTTGTAATTGATCCTTCTGTGTTCTGGTAGCCTGATATGTTTGCAGTACTGTAGTGTGTTTAAAGCATGTAATGTACAAAGTGGCAAAGCAGAATAATAGAAGACATTGATAAGTAACTAAAGTGTACTTCATTAGCAATTACAGTACACCAAAAGTGTAATTGGAGCATACTGTGATCACACTACTAATATATAAAATATGTAATGCTGATATACTTACAATACATTCCAAATATATTTTAAATGTAATTTGATCACAAAATAGTACACTTAAGATACACTAATCAAGCATGTTTATGTTAAATAAAAAGCTGTATACTTAAAGTATGCAAAGTATACTTTTAGTTGTTCCAAAAAACGTATGTGATATTGTAACCTGGTTGTATTTATCTTATCTTATAATTACACAAAATGCCCTTTTTTTGTTATTTGTATTGTTCCTTACCTGACTGAAACACCTCTAAAAAACTCTGTCATTGTTTTAACCGTGTTACTTTAAAATTAGAAGCCCCTCCTTTTTATTTCTTCTTCTGTGGTAGTGTCTTTAAATTGTTTGTGCCTCTTAGATCCTCACTTTTTGTCATGTTGTCCTGCGGAAGAGATGTGTGCTGCTTATTTTTCATCTAAATACATCCAGTTTATTTATAGATTTATTAAGTAAATTTCTATGTACTTTTGTTTTGTGTAGGACTTGGAGCAGGCAGTCTATAACATGGTAGTTTTCTGTTTGTTCTCGTCAGAATAAATTGAGAAACCATCCTTTTTTAAAGACAAACCATGTCACAGCCTGATCACTTAATAAAACCAATGCAACGCAGAAAGGATCCTGTTACAATAGTACACTTAGTACATTTTAAATTGTGATTTTCTACAATTTAATTACTATTAAAATACACCCAGTACAAAATTAGTTGCTCCAAAATAACATACTTCAAGTTAATAATCCTCAACAAACTTGAGGTTTACTGATCATTAGTCTGGCTTCAAGTATGCTGAATATGCTAAAATTTAACATACTTAGTATATTTATTTTTCACCAGGGTAATACTGGAGATCAGTCTTCAACAGTCAAAACAGTTCTACATTACATCATTTATATGTGTTGTCAGGTTCTTCCCCAAACTTCTGAGATAATAGCACTCGACTGAGAAATAGAGTACAGATATAAAGTGTGTTGAGACGTTTACTCCAGACACGCACCATACATGCACGCACACACCTCTACGGACACAAAGATTCTGCACAAAAGCCTTTTGTTTCATATGGACACTTTCTGTAGAAACGAAACTTAACTGTAGCTCATCGTCTGACCACTAGGTAGTGACGTAACACACCAGCAGACCAGGAGGCGGACTTTAGGATATAAGCAAGGTGTCTTCCGTGTTTGAGCAGTTGCTGTATAGATTCGGGCCTTTACACTTGACATCCACATAAGCCTGTAAGGGTAAGCGTCTCTTTCTTTTTAGCGCTAAAAAGAATAAAATAAGTAAACTCTGATTGTTCTGTGTTGGCTGATTTCTTGTTCGTGTGCTCACACGTTTTGGGTCCGTCGAGTTTAAATCACAACAAGTGTTTTCTCACTTCCTGATAAATTAAACAACTTGTTTATTTAAATTAGATATGAAACCACCAGATGTAAATCTTTCAGTGCCTTTCAATTGCAATTTTTTTTAGTCACGATTCAATTTAAAATCGATCTTCTATTCCGAAACCAATTTTTCTAAACGGCCTACAGATCAAGTAATCGAAACAAGTGTAAACAAACTGAACATTTATTTAAAATGCAACATTTATCATTTATTTTAAATAACTATTTTAAACAGTCCTTGACTGAGGGAGAACCCAAACACAACATGCCTGCAAGATGCAAGATTTATTCTTTATTTAAGTGAATTGGATGGACTGAGGCAAGTAGATAGACAGACAGACAGAAACTTTATTAATCCCTAAAGTTAGGATTTTCTCTCAGGAACAGGTCCTGTCTCCCACATAGCACCCATACAGAGGTCACGTTAACGGAATATTTTCCGAATTTGACCGTTTTGGGGGTTTTTAACGACTGGGAAATTTGAAGCCCGTCTGTCATTTGACGGATTATAATTAACACCCTTGACTGGTGCCCATGGGCAGACATAGTCTTTACGCAAAGAGTTCATCGCAGAGGCAACTAAAATCAATCAGTACAAAATCTTTTCTGAACATCATCTCATGGACGCTGAACTAAATGCGTCTTTCTGACCAGATCTGGCAGCGTGTTGAAGAGTTCTGGACCGGACGCTTTGAAGCGTCTGGTTAGGAAGAACATTAAAAAGCTTTGGTTGAAAAATGGTGCGTTTAATTCAAGTCTCTAGTGGATACAGAGCAGAGAAAACTAAAGAGAATGCAACGTTGAGCTAATCCATTTAGAGTTTAAACGGAGGAGCCGGCAGTTTATCTTGAAGAAATAAATAAAGATGCAGAAGTTAATTAGACTGTAACATGCGCAGTGTGCTGCACAACCAATGCGGAGCGGCTCCACCACTTCGAAGAAATAAACTTAACTCATTCTGCAGTTTTAACAAATGGAGCTGGAAGACATTACCCTCTGCGCTCAGGAGGAGCCTGGCAGATGAAACATCTGTCCATTTGGAAAAGCCAAATCACACAAAAAAATCCTCGTAAAGCGCACGCCCAGACCGCGCACAGGATAAAAAACTTGCAGAGTTTAATTGATCGTTTTGATCAGACAGATCCAACTGAACCAGCGCAGATTTCTCTGTAGATGCGACCAGTAGGAATTTGTGAAACTGTGTGTTCAGACCCCAGCGGCGGAAGTGCTGGTAATTTAAGTGTTCATTTATTATAAGTTATTGGGGCCACAGTGAGGGGTTTTTGTCACTACAGAGAAAAGGTTAGATGCTTTCATCTGCTTTATGTGTGATGGGATCTGGATTCACGGTTCAACTAGGTGAATATTAACTAAACCGCACAAAAATGCCGCCAAAAAGCCTGTTAATATAATTATAATCTGACGGGTAAAAATAGAACATGACCGATTTTTTTAATGCTGTCAAGATTACAGATAACAAAAAAAGTCTAGCGCGGCCTCTGCACCAATACATCTAGTACTTAAATTAATGTTTGTCTGTTTTTTAAGTATATTAACAGCCCGATACTATAGTCCCTCTGTTTCTGTTACACTCCTGTAAGCCCTCCTTCCAACCTTCAGTGAGGAGTTGAAGAGTTTAATTGCACGAGGGACAAAGGAAGTCTTTTGGTCCTGCACTTTGGCAGAAGTAGTCCCCTACTAAACCTGATTTCTTTTCTGCTGGTGGCAGTGTGCAGAGGGTTTTAGTATTGTCCATAACAGCCTTGAATTTCTGCAATGTTCTTCTCTCTGCCACTGTTGCCAGAAAGTCCACTCTTCCCAGCAGTGTTCAGAGATGCTTCCATCTCAGCACACCACAGCGTATAACAACATGCTGGCAACAACACACTGGTAAAAGTCCCCCAGGCTTTGAAAACAGCAGTAGTCAAACCACTTATAAAAAAGAACAGTCTGGACAAATCACTGTTGCAGAATTACAGGCCGATCTCCAACCTCCCATTCATCAGCAAAGTTGTGTGAAAAAGCTGTGTGTAAACAATTAACTTTTTGTCATGTTCCGTGTTTTTCCCGTGTATTTATTTCGAGTTTCTGTGTTTCTGAGTTTTAATGTTGTCCTGTCTTCCCCTTGATTGTCCCCAGGGGTTTCTCGTCGCCGTAATTACCTACTGTGTATTTAGTGTCACCTGTGTGTCTGTGTCTTTGTCGGGTCCTCGTCTCGTTGTGGCGTTCGTCTAATGTGCTCTCAGTCCTTCGTATTGTCCTTACGTAAAACCAGTTGCTACCGGCGTTGAGCCCTGGCTTCCGCTCAGTCGTGCTGCCTGTGTTTTTTGGACTGTTTTGACTTGATTCCTTATTAAAACCATCATTTCTCACTGCATCCTGGGTCTGCTGCGTCTGCCTCACCACCTCTCACCACAGCATTTCATAACACTTTTGACACTGTTGACCATGACATATTACTGAATCGACTGGAGAGGTGGGTCGGACTCTCCGGTCCAGTGCTTAACTTGTTTGAATCCTACATAAAGAACAGGGATTTCTTTGTTTCAATTGGAAACTTCTCATCAAAGAGGTCAAAGGTCACATGTGGGGTACCCCAAGGTTCAATCCTAGGACCCCTTTTATTCAATATTTATATGCTCCCACTAGCTCAGGTTATAACAGGAAATAATATTAGCGACCATAACTATGCAGATGATACACAGCTCTACATTACGATGTCACCAGGTGACTCAGAGCCCATCCAATCACTGAACAGATGCTTAGAACAGATAAATGTGTGGATGTGCCAAAACTTTCTCCAGTTGAACAGAAACAAAACTGAAGTTATTATTTTTGGATCTAAAGAGGAACGATCTAGCGTCAATGCACAGCTTCAGTTGTTACAACTGAAAACCAGCGATCAGGCCCGAAACCTGGGAGTAGTGATGGACTCTGACCTGAACCTCCAGAGCCACATAATGTCAGTTACAAAGTTGGCCTTCTATCACCTGAAGAACATTTCCAGGATTAAAGGACTAATGTCTCAGCCAGATCTAGAGAAACTCATCCATGCGTTCATCTTCAGTCGTATTGATTATTGCAACAGCGTCTTCACAGGTCTATCCAACAAATCAATCAAACAGATGCAGCTGATCCAGAACGCTGTTGCTCGCGTTCTCACTAAAACCAGGAAGATAGAGTACATAACACCAGTTTTAAAGTCCCTCCACTGGCTCCCTGTAGCTCAAAGAATAGACTTTAAAATACTGTTGTTAGTTCATAAATCACTGAACGGCTTAGCACCACAATACGTTAAAGATCTGCTGTTGTTGTATCAACCTTCCAGACCTCTCAGGTCTTCTGGTTCTGGTCTGCTCTGCATCCCCAGAACCAGAACCAAACGAGGAGAAGCAGCTTTCAGCATCTATGCACCACAAATTTGGAACAAACTTCCAGAAAACTGTAAAACAGCTGAAACACTGACTTCTTTTAAGTCTCAACTAAAAACCCACCTGTTTAGAATTGTATTTGAAATTTAATCAATTACAAATTTATTGATGAAACTTGATTTAATACTGTGTTTTGATTGTTGATTCTATGTTGCATTGTGTTTCTGTGTTTGATATGATGTAAAGCACTTTGAAATGCCTTGCTGCTGAAATGTGCTATACAAATAAAATTTGATTGATTGATTGATAAAACAACCCCAGCAAGCTTTCCACAGATGTTAAAGGATCTCAGTACATCCTGGTCTGGACCTTCTTATAGAGCTGTTTGTATGACTCATCCAGTTCAACTTGTTGTCCAACCACAGGCCAAAATATTTATAGGTCTGCACGACCATGACCTCCACCTCCAGCTCCTCCCCTCCTATCTGAACTGGTCGTGGACCAGCTGGTCCTGAAGTCAATAACCACTTCCTTTGTCTTGGATGCATTTAGCTGCAGGCCATTTCTATGGCACCAGATAACGAAGTCCCTCACCAGTCTCCTGTACACGACTTCATATTTTTTTAAAGTCAACATCAACATGATAAAAGTCGACATCGACTAGTCACAGTGAGGTCATAGCGAAAATGTAAGTGAAACGTAAGTGAGAATGCTTCACAGCAACTTACAGGCTTCATTACCTATGCTGTATTCACGTAAATATGGACAAAGTCTGTTATGCATAATTAAAAGAACTAAAAAGACAACATTACTCCAAACTTCTTTATCAGCAGCGGAGCTGGGTCTGGTAATAAGTTGAGTTTGACTTATTTTTATTTTTTCCTGAACAAAGGCAGACACTGATGATCGGGTATATGCTCATTTTGGATAGCTGCACATATAGGACTACAATTATTACATTGACCACAATTGTGCTTTTGGAGCACTACTAAGCTTATTATGAATGGATCCTGTTTGATTACAGTTAAATTCAACGCAGCCTCGTGCTATTCTCCGCCCCGATGCGCAGGATGCTCTGCTGACTCAGCAGCGACTCTCCGATTGTGCGGGATGAACCGATATAAGACTGCCATCCTCTGTCCTGCAGTGTCGGTGTGTTGTATGGGGGAATTTCCCCCATAAACTTCCTGGATGGAGAAGAAACAGAGTGGGGTGCTCAACTAGCTCATAAAACTTGATAGTATTTATTAGGAGTGTGGGAAACAAAAAGGAATTTGTCAGAAGAGAATTTTAGGCAATCTGTAGGCGCGATTATGTCAGAACCTGAATCAGTTTTGGAGTTCATCACTAAGAGGAACATCATCAAAATGAGGAAATGAGCAAGAAAGCTGCTTAGCAATGTTAAGAAGGACAATTCCAATAAAGAAAACAAAAAAATAACATTGAGAAGAGGATAGAAAATTTGTGTGATACAATTTAAAAATAATTAGTAGATAAGAGTAATGAGACAAGATACATATTTTTTAATGATATTGCATGTATTCACTTAATTTCCTTTTGGAATTAATAAGGTATTTTTGAATTTGAATTTCCAGCTCCATTTATGTTGTTTGGGAGATACCCATTTTATTTCTTGACAGAAGCAAACTACATGATTGAAAAAATATCTAAATCTAGAATAACAATACTGTTCTGGTTTAACTGCACTTGAGTTGTGCCACTAGATGTGTCTTTCCAGAGAAACGCAGAGCTTTTCCTTCATGGATCACCAGATGTCGCCATTTATCTTTCTCTGTTGTGACTATTGTTCCATTTGCATCAGAAAGTTTTCTTAAACAGCGCCATATTGAATAAGATTTTGAGACTGGATGGTATTTACTTACTTCCCTCAGCATGTGCAAGTAAGGACTGAATTCTTTTTCAAACAGAAATACTGAAGTGATTTATGAGGTGAAGAACAGTGACTGGCTAGCCCTTCCTATTGTTGTGGAATGGGAGGTTCCAGCTATGCAGCTCTTGGGAAACACCACAGGACATCCTTTTCCTCATTCCTCAAGGATAAAATGAAAATCTATGTGCGTTCCATTGTTGCTTTTGTTTTGTGATGGAAAACAAGAAGGTAAATGTTGATCCATTTGTCAGCCTCCTGGTACATTTGTCTGATTTTACAGAAGAAAACAAAACAGCAAATAGGCTCCACAAATGCCCATTTTGAAATGATAATAAAGCAATTCTGATAATGTTTTAAACTAGAAAATAGGTAGAAATTTTACAGTTTAGACAAGGCGTAGAACATTTATATAAAAAATATTTGTGTCATGGCCTTTCGTCTGGGTCTAACATCTCTGTTTCAGAGCTCCTAATCGGTGTGCTGATTGGAAATGTAGGCAACTGGCCTGTGTCACCAGAACAATGTCAGACCCAGCGTGACCATGCAAGATGGCGGCTGGTGCCATTGAACTTTAAATGCCTGAGCCAATTTTGCTGCAAATCTACATTTAAAAAAGACATTTTATCTCCACCAAAGATTTGAGGACAACTGATTCACCAACTGAAACAAGCAGAAGACTGTTTCAGATAAGCCTGCACTTTTAATTAATTTTTAGAGTGACATGTTATAAACGTGGCGAGACTAGTTCATGACTTAGCCTCCAGCTACATTCTTTGCTTAGAATACCGTCAACAAACACAGCAAAGAAGACTTCACAGATTGAAGGAAACATGGAAATTTTGTAATTAAAGACAAAATGAGTGTTGAAGACATTCGCTCATGTGCATGCCCATCTAAAGACAGAGAAGAATGCGCCTCTTCCCTGAACATGCCGCTGAAACGCCAAGCTAAAAAGGCAAGAAATGAATAAAACAAAACCAAATACAATGAAGATGAGGACACAGGGGAGTAACTAGAAAGATAAACGAGAGCTGATCAAACTGATGAAGCTGTCAAATATAATACGCTTCAGATTGAAGGGCTACAGAAAGCTCTAAAGTTCTGTCATAATGAGGTGGCGGATTTAAAGTGTCAGAATACCTCCCTGAAATTTCAGTGCTCACTCCTGGACAGAGAGGTCGAGGTTCTCGGATTTAAAATGGATGAAGCAGACTTCCACGGCTGGAGGCTCAATTTCAAACTTCGCGTTGTTCCTGAAAAAGGTGATGACAACATTAGAGCCATGTTGAAGAAATCTGCCGTGAGGCGCTGGCAGGACCGGAGGCTGTGGAAGTCGTCTCTGCGATCGATGTGGTCCACAGAGTGGGAAAGCGCTAGGATGGAGGCACCAACACACAGAGGCCAGTGATAATCTGGTTTATGTCCAGAACTGCGCGAGACGCCTTATGGGAGGGAACCAAGAAGTGCGACTACCTGAAGAACAACCAACTCGCTTCAAGGAAGCTTCTTCTGAGGCAGCGCAAAGAGAAACCCGCCAGCTGTAGAGGAGGCTCGGAGAAGAGGACAAAAGGCCTTTTTTGTTGGTAATAGAGCTACATTAATGAGAAAGAAATAAGAGTATAAAGCTATACAGAGTGTTAATAATTCAGTTCTTTTATAAGCTAGTCAGTTACATGCTTAAAGTTTCCTTATGGTGGTGAAAACTTGCTCTATGCAGCACTTTCATACAGTTCAGTTCATCACAGGTTAGGTTTACAATGTTTTACTGTGAGCTCTCTGCGAACTAATGTCCATTTCTGTCCTTTCTATTAATGTTATTCTATTAATGGGGTATTAGAAACAAATTAAAGAGTAAACCTCTATTGCTTTTTTTGCCAAAATAAGGGGGCAGATTTTTATTTTATCCAAGAAACTCATGCTACAGAAACGGATGCAACATTCTGGAGGAGTCAATGGAGCAAACAGATGTGGTTGTCCTTCGGTAACAACAGGACAGTAGGGGTTGCTGTTCTACAAGGGAAATTCAGAGGAAGCATTATACAGCAATTTACGGTAGATGGTGTCTGTTAATATAGTAGTAGTAGCTAATTGATATTGATCAGACACAATTTATATTAATAAATATCTATGGATTCAACAATCAAAAAGAAAATGCCACCTTACTTTCAACAATAGAAAGTGAGATCAATTTATTATTATCCTCTTTTCCTGGAGGTAAAATTATATGGAGTTGAGGAAAAATGATTATTTTAAGTGTTTAATACAGTTAATCTTACGGCATGTGTAAAAGATATATTCAACACTCTTATTTTGAACAAATTTCTTTATTTTGAACAGGTTTGTGTTAAGCATTCAGACAAACAGGGGCCAAATGCAGACCTCTCAATGGGGCCTCCCGCTGTGCGGCCACAGCACAGGAGGCCATAAAATTAGCATAGCCTGCAGGGCAATAAATGGAGCTTGGGGGAGAGACATCTGGTCTGTTCACAGCAGATCAAAAGCCTGCAAGACACCAACATCTGGGAGGGTGTGAAACTTAATACAACATAGAAGATTGAAACCGCTAACATTTAATTTCTAAGACATTTTTCTAAGTATTAATACTATGTTTTTACTGAAGATTGTATTATCTCATTTAAAAAATTTGAAAACTGTATTATCTGTGACTATATCAGAAGCAAATGGAAATTGTTTGAATGAAAATGTTTTGTTTACTATTAGAAAATTGCTCAGGAATTATACCTTATTTTGTTCTGTTGATTTTATGTGTTATTTTTGGCAGGACTCAATCTTTTGGGGTGCTGACTGTAGAGAAGCAAAACTGGGGTTTATAAAGATAACCTTTCCGTGAACTAAAATGTCTGGATGTAAGTCTCTTTGAGAATCTGTGTAAGGAGAGATAATGAGAGAGACTTCAGATTTCACAGGTATCTGTGAAATCTTATCTCAGTTTTTTCTTTGCTAAAATGGCCGTAGAACCACAGGGGGTCAGGACGCAGCGGTTCGCTCTTTTGTTTTACCAGAGACCAGATGGCGTAAATTAGGGGGAGTTCCAAGTTTTTCTGAGTGCCTAAGGGAGTTTCCAGTTGGTCAACTAGAGGAACGCCTTACTTGAATATATTAAACAGGAAAAACACACCTACAGTATAAGACTTGATGTCAGGAGGAAAAATTCAGAGAGCTGCCACTATTTTTGCTTTTTTGCATCGGCTCTCTCCAAAGACGCGTCTTTGTTTTGTTTTTTGTCTGTCTCTGTTTTGTTTTTTGTCTGTCTGTTTTGTTTTTTGTCTGTCTTTGTCTTTGTCTGTATAAGGTAAAAATGTATATCTCTGTTCCTCTGCAGCTTTGTTGTTGATTCATGCGTTTCTTTGTATGAGATTAAACTCTGTGATTCTGTGACGTCAACACGCAGTGTTGTTGTTTCCTTGTGCCTGCACGCCACCCGCTGAGGACCCGGAGGATTAAGGAAGAGAGAGCCAAACGTTTTGTCCAAAGTTAATTTTAAATCAATCTTTCTTAATAATGGGGAGTACATTTTAATACTGTCATGGACGAGAGTGAAGACCAAGAAATGGATCAGCATCCAGGTTAGAATGTATCTGTAATAGAATAGGCCTAATTGATATATGGAGAAATAAACATTTTTAATTCCAATGTTTACACATGGAGTAACGAGGACAGCTCAAACAATCACATATAGACTGTTGGCTAATTTCTTTGGATATTGTAGATAAAGTGATTTACTCAAATATAGAACCCTCTACTCTTACTGACCACAAAGCCATTACTGCTAAAATAGATATGAAATTAACCTGCCACAATCATAGTAAAGATTACTAGAAATTCAATAAAACTTTGCTACAAAATCAAGAATTTACCAATGAAGTCATAGAACTTATTAAAAAATGAGTTGTAGGAGAGCTAACTCTCTCAAACACTTGGGTAAATGTTGGGAACTAATGAAATATGAAATCAGAAAACTGTCTATAAGCATAGGCATGACTTCCTGAAGGACTGGTGTGGACATGTCCCCACCACCTCTGGCCTGAAGGGGACAGTCCCCATCAATATTTCCTGCACCTGTTTTTCTTTACAGGCCTGCATCTATGTAACTTGGCAGCAGCTGCACATTGTATTCAAAGCATTAATGGCCAGGTACCTCAAATACCTATTTGAGATATCTCTAATTACATTCTGACTAGTCGAAATGACGTCAGATTTACCATTGAGTTGTATGGAGACTTCAATTCAAGATATCTACAATGAATTACTGACTATCTGAAATACACATTTCAGATATCTACAATTAAATTATCACTAGTCATAAAGTAAATTCAAGATATCTCGATTTTAGTTTTGACTAGTCATAATTCTAACTAAAGATATCTCGAATGACAACATAATTCAAGATATCTTCAATTTATTTTTGGATAGGAGATATGTAGTTTTGACTAGTGAAAACTAAAATATAGACATCTTAAAAGCAAGCAACGACCAGACAAAACTAAATTAAAGATATCTTGAATTGTAATTTTGACTACTCAAAATTCCTTTTAAGATATTTCTAAATGAATAAGAGATTGTCATGAAATGCGGTGTGTGAGGTGGTGAGGCAGACACAGATGACCCAGGTAGATGTGAGAAAATGATCTTTTAATGACAAAAATTGTCCACAAAACAAGGCAGCACGACTGAGCGAAAGCCAGGGCTCAACGTCAGTAGCAACAGGCTAAGCGACGGGACAGCAAGACAGACTGGTGCAAACGACTGCAAGACAAGGACCTGACGAGGACACAGACACACAGGTGGCATTAAATACACAGAGGGTAATCACAGAAACGAGACACACCTGGGAATGATCAAGGGGAGAACAGGACAACACGGAGACACAGAGACATAGAAAACGCTAAATAAACACAGAAAAACACAGATCCTGACAGAGATATCTTGAATTACACAGCTTTTCTATTTAAGATATCTTAAATTAACATTCTGACAAGTCAGAATGACATTACTGATATCTTGAATATGTTTTATGTATAGTCAAAGCCCTGACTTACGTGGCAATTTGAATGTTTAATAAAACAATAAAAAATAGAAAAAACAAAAACAGATATTTGAAAATGCACAACTTTCATGTTGAAAATGTTTTGAGAATGTCATGAAAAGGTGGTGTTGGTGGTGAGGCAGACGCTTGTAGACCGAGGTAAAGATGAGATGAAGGTAGTTTAATGATGAACAAGCCAGAGTACAAAATCCAAAAACACCAGGCAGCACGACTGAGCGGAAGCCAGGGCTCAACGTTGGTAGCAACTGGTTATACGAATGGATGCTTACAAGAAGAGACTCATATGACAACTGACTGGCAGATAGACAAGGACCCGACAAAGACACAGAGACACAGGTGACATTAAATACACGAGACACACCCGGGAATGATCAAAGGGAGACAGGACAGCACAGAGACTCAGGGACACAGAAAACTCAAAATAAACACAGAGAAAAACACAGATACTGACAGTACCCCCCCCCCCCCCCCCCCCAAGGGCGGCTCCAAGGCACCCAAAAAATAAAAAACAGTCCAAAACACAAGGGTGGGCGGAGGGGCGCTGGACGGGGGACCAGAGTCCAAAACAACAAAAAACAACCCACCAGGGTGGGCGGAAACACAGGGAACACTAGGAGTCCAATAAGCAACAAAAAACAACCAGTCCAACCCGGGTGGGCGGAGACGCAGGAGGCAGAACCCATGGGGAATGTCCGGTGGCTGTCCGCGGCGCTGAGGGCGACTGCGAGGAGCTTTAGGGGCCAAGGGTTAGTGTAGGGCCTCGGGAGGAGCACTAAGACCCGCTAACCATGCCGCCTGTCGGCCTGGAGCCAGGCAGGCCGCCTGGAACCCCATCACCATTGGGACAGTGGCTGGAGCAGTCTCTGGAGCGGGGGCGTGAGGCTCGGGAACACCGGCTGGAACAGGCTCGGGTGCGCCGGCTGGAACGGGCTCCGGTGCACTGGCTGGAACACCGGCTCGAGGTGCTGGTCCCGGAGACGCTGGTGCTGGGCTGGTGGAGCAAAAGTCCAGCTTGGGATGCAGAGGTTCGCCAGACATGATGGCAAAAGCTGCCTGGCGTTCCCACTCTGCCTCCTGCTGCAGCTCCACCAAACCCAGCAAACGGAGATGGGCGGACCAGTCCTCCAACACCAGGAGAAGCCTGATGGCGACTCCGAGGCGTCTATACGCGAAATATGGCTCGGCCATAATTTCTCTGAAGTCCTTGATGTTTTCTTTTAAATCTCTCCAGTGTGTTCGGTCCATCTTGATATTTCTTTTTCTTTGCGTTCCTCACCATACATTGTGGTCGAGTCCTCATCTCATTTTGGCGTCTGTCTGTTGCATGTATTCTTCAGTTCATTTGTGTTCCCAGTTGCTACCTGTGTTGAGCCCTGGTTCTCCGCTCAGCAGTGCTGCCTGGGATTTGAACTTGTTGAATCTTCCTGGCTGTGTTATTTGGATTATTTATCATTAAACACCATCACATTCACCTCTACCTGGGTCTCCAAGCGTTCTGCCTCACCATCTACACTGCACTTTATGACAGAGAATAGCAATTTTAGCTTTTCAAAGCTGTTTTTCAAAGTGCATTCAGTTTGTCGGAAATTAATAAACAGGAATTTCTTTGCAGATTTGAGAAGCAGTCTTATAGTTGATGAAGTTTTGCATTCTCCACATATCCAACATTGCCGAGTTCTTTCTACGTTGTGGCATTTACTGACAATTTTGTGCAGGAAACATAAAATTCTGCAGGCAACTGTTTGGACAGCACAAAGGGCCTTCCACGCAATTCTTAATTTAGATATCTAAAATTGTAATTTTGACTAGTCATAATTGAGTTCAAGATATCTTAAATTGTAATTACGGATGTGTCCCGTCAAATGACGGATCCAGTGTCGTAATTTGAGATATCTTGAAAGGAATTTTGACTCGTCAAAATGTAATTGAAGATATCTTGAATTTATATTCTTACGAGTCAGAATGTAAATGAATGTAAATGCAATCCTACCCTATAGAATTCTCTAATTATATAGAGAATTACCATTCTCTATAGTCAAAATGCATTTTTAGATATCTAGAATGTAATTATGGATAGTCAGACGAAACCGAATTTATGTTAAAACGGCTTGCCACAGTGAGCCACATTTGCTGTTGCTTTACATTGAGTCAGGAATATTGATGGTCGGGGAAATTACGCAATTAAGGAAAGAATCTGAAAAGGGGATGCAAAGTTTTGATATTAATTGTCAAGACTACAATAGCAAGATAACAAGGTCCAAAGGGATCACATTTCACCGGTCAGTAAAAAGCTTGAATTAAAAAATATATATAAAGAAAGTGGAGAGTAAGTTAGTTATGTTAGCTTGGTTCAATAAACACAAAAATAAGGCAACCCACATACATTTTCTGACAGATAATCAGAAGTGCAGGTGTTTAAGTTAGCTAATCAACCACCGCGAGTGTTCAGGTGATCACTTTTAGATTTAGTAAAAACATAAATCTACAACGGACAAAATGTTCTGTTTGGTGTTTTTAAGTACTTTTTGTGTGGGAAATGTTTTTGTGGGGTTTTTTTTAGTATTAATTCCTGATGCACTTGAACGTATTCTTTGCTCGGCACACCCAGGGCTGTAGTTTATTGGTTGCCATGGCAACGAGTCTGCATATGATGTTGAGCTGACAGACTGAGAAAAAAATAATACAATCACCCGTTTCTACATTTTCCAAGGACAAATTGCATCATTTGTTCATAGAACGTAGCAATACTCAGAGAAATCATCAAATAGGATGAAATATTTCATAAAGTATTTAGGAACCAAAGTTTGTTACATTTTAAATCATGGCTCCTATTAAGTAAAATTAAATTATGGGCCATTATAAAGAGAAATTCGATTTGTTCTCTCTTGTTTCTAGAACTGACAGAAACCAAACTATAGATTTATTAGCAGAGAGAAAATTTATCTTACATATCCAAACATCAGCATCTCAGCTTTAAGCCACATTTTATAGAATCCAGTAACATCGATGGTCAATCTATTCACCACCTGCGTCTTGATTATTTGCTATATTAAAGACACATCATATCTCATCTGCTATGTGTAAGTCAGCAGGGCAAAGGTTTTGCCAACCAACTAAGGGACAGCTGTGGAGTCAGAATCACATTATTAAAAAATACAAAGTTTGTACTTACAAGGATTCATTTGGTTTATACAGAAGTTATTATTCTGATTTTGAAATGTTTAATAACATTTTGATTGTTACAGAATCTCATGTTGTTGATGTTTTTAGCACTTGATAAAATCAGACAATAAAAGGCAACTATGTGATAATTATTCACAAAGAATATTACTGAATTGTGAAACTGTTTTCAACTGTAGGTAAACATTCAGCAAATATACAGACTCATTCCATAAATTAGAATATGACTGAAAAATCACTTTGTTAGTAATTCCATCAGCAAGTGAAAGACATTATATAGGTTAATTAGATTATGTATGTTTTAACATATTTATATTTTGTAGTATGTTTAATACTGTCCGTTATCCTGCAATAGCTAGCCCCGCCCACTTCATCACAACCCTCCGGGGCTGACTACTGACCAGTTCTCTGTCTAACAGGTCCGGAAAATCTCTAAGACCTGGGTATTACCCTAAAAGAGATCTATAAGAGATAATCTATTTAAACTGGTGTCGAAAGCGATTCGTCTAGCTCTAACTACCTCCAATCCAGAAGTTACGACCCTTTTCAGTTAAGAAACAGTCAGCTGAGTAGCCCTCACAGCTGCGTAATTCCAATAACCACTCCTGTTAACGGTAGCTCGCTTTCTAAAATATAACTTGCTCTTGGAACCGGCTAGATTAAATTTAGTGACTTGGATGTAAGTCCCTGGGTCATTATTTTACTCTCGCCAAAGGAAATTATGAAGCCTCCTCTTTACTAGAACCATGTACCTTAGTTTTACCTTTATTAAAAGAACTAAAAAAATGATTAAATGACTCAATTAATTCCAATGTCCACCAACCTCATTAGAATCTTAGAGTAAGAATTTATTAAGCAAGCTTAAGCAGGGATATGTGACATACAAATCAATAATCAATTGTATACAAGTCAAGAGCAGTGTAATAAGATCAACATGTATAATCATACCTTCCTGTCTCTTTCCCTAACCTATGTCACAGATTCTGAGATAGCTTTTTAGGAAGCGAGTTTAACTCATACCCAGTTGGTGGTGGATCTTTGGCAACAGGATCGTCCGAAAACCTTGGTCTGAATCTTTATCCTTTGTGTGAAAAAATCCTCTTTAGAATGGAAGCAAAGTAGAGAGGGTTCAATTGCTTTTGAAAACCCAACTCTTTAATCCCTCCGGGACCTTTGTCCTTTCTCCAAGTCTGTCGCAATGTTTGGGTTGAGGTGAGACCGACGATCGAATCAGGAACCCGGGTTGGACGATTGGAACTTGTCTCCCTTTGGTGGCACGAAGCTTCAGCTTTCCCCGCGGCTCCAGGGTGTGGTCTGCTCAATCTGCTTCTTCTGTTAGCTCTACTTCGGTGCCGCAGACAAAGAACAAGAACTTCTCCTTTTCCGTCTGCTTATATACAGTTCTCTGCCATATGTGTGTATGGGGAGTGTTAGTTTACGTGGTTTCGGCCCCTCCTGTCTACTGGCTGGGATGGAAAGTACCGTCCTTTCCTCAGCGTGTTGTTCTTAGCCAACCATACCACCCCACCCATCCTGTGCGTCTGGCCATCTGTTCAGAACTGCTTGCGACAGCAGGAACTCACAAGTTTCCCTTCTCCTTTTAACATTAAAAACTGTGTGCTTTTCTCTGATTAACTTTTAAACACAGTCAAATTTTAAAAACTTATGTGCTGATTTCCATTAAGCATTAATCATAAGCATTAATCACCTCTTTCACTTATTATATATCATCAAACCTTAATCATTTCATTGTCGTCATGTTATTACAGATCATGATTCGTACACCTCAGAATCATTCAGTAAATCATTCAGTGATTACTTACATACAGTCATTTTACCTATTGTATTCATCCATATTCAACTTAATCATTATCAAAACACTCAATCATTATAAATCAAAACACAAGATTGCTTTATTTCCCTCAGGCTTTCATGCACCTGTTTCTGCGTGTACCTGGATAGATCTCAAACCCCCTACCAGTTTTCTTGACAATACTTGCTGAAAGATTATTTTCAAAAGGTACTATTAATCTGACAAGTCTGATCAGGATATATATATGATCAGTATATCCTAATTTATTGAATGAGAGTGTCTGGCATTCACATGTAAGTTTTGGCATTATTCTTAGAACTAAAAAAGAAAAGGTCTTCCAGTAAATGTGGGCGCATCTCCGCCCCTCCCTCCCCCTCACCCACTCACCCCTGCTCCTCTTCGTCCCCACTGTCATGTTGAGATTAATTTGTTGAACCCACATGCGCAGAACACACTCTGGAGACGGGTAAAGGTTATGGTGATTTATTAAATACAGTGCTAACAGGTATGTACAAGGTGGTCCGGAACTGGTGCTCGTCTGTGTGGTTCTGGATCTCTGGGTGGAGATAAGACAGGTAAGAGGGGTTCAGAGATCGTGGGAATTGCAGTCCAGCCAGAGACCTACTTGCCGGTGAGCCCGGTGAGGAGGGGGCTCGGAAGGAGGGCACAGCTTGCTGGCCTGTACGGGCTTAATCTGTGAAACGTGAAAGGTTGGATGTATGACCATGGTAGAAGGGAGGCGAAGACGAACCGCAGACGGGCTGATCACCGATGTGATCTCGAATGGGCCGATAAACCTGGGAGACAGTTTTTTTGACATGGATTTCAGCGGTATGTTACGTGAGGATAACCATACTCTCTGACCTGAAGTGTAGATGGGGGCCAGGATCCTTTTGCGATCCGCTTGGCGCTTGTTTTGTCCGCTGTGTGGTTGAGGGCGTGGACCGTACTTCTCCAAACCCTTTGGCAGCGACGGATGTGATGTTGCACAGAAGTCACAGAAATGTCCCTTTCCTCAGAGGAGAGCAGCGGTGGTTGGTATCCTAAGGAAACTTCAAACGGTGAAAAACCTGTGGCAGCGGAGGTGTGACTGTTATGAGCATACTCCACACATGGAAGGAATTTACTCCAGTCAGACGGGTTAGTAGATGTGAAGCAGCGGAGGGTCGACTCCAATTCCTGGTTCATGCGCTCTGTCTGGCCATTAGTTTGAGGGTGAAAACCTGAAGTTAAAGAGACTTTAGCCTCAAGCGCAGAACAGAAACTCCTCCAGACCCGGGAGATGAACTGAGGCCCGCGGTCCGACAGGATCTCCTGCGGGGTTCCATGCAAACAGAAAACGTGTTTCACGAGCAACTGGGCGGTCTGAAACGCATTGGGTAACCTCCTGAGAGGAACTAAATGACAGGCTTTCGAAAAACGATCCATGATGGTGAGTATGGTTGTCATACCTTTGGAGGGAGGTAAGCCAGTGATGAAGTCTATGGATATGTGGGACCAGGGACGGCAGGGAATATGTAGAGGTTGGAAGTAGCTCGAAGGAGGTCGATGGGACGGTTTGTTCCTTGAACAGATGGAGCAGGCCAAGATGTATTCTTTGACATCCTTGTGTATGGACAGCCACCAGAACCGGCAGTTAACAAGAGCAATGGTGCGGCTTATACCTGGGTGTGCTGAAAATTTGGAGGTGTGAATCCAATTAATAAACCAGGCTCTAATCGTGGAGGGAACGTAGATCCTGTTAGACGGACATGACCCTGGGGTAGGTTCAGATTGTTTAATTAAATCCTCTATTTCCCAAGTCACTGCAGCTACAGTGCAACTAGGGGGAAGAATAGAGGCAGGAACCTTATCAATGTCGTCTGGAGAGTGGACTCGGGACAAAGCATCGGGTTTGATGTTGCGGGAACCAGGACGAAAGGAAATGGCTAGGTTGAATCTAGAGAAAGAAAGTGACCAGCGGGACTGACGTGGATTGAGCCTCTTAGCAGATTGGAGGTAGGACAAATTTTTAAGATCAGTCCAAACTAGTACTGGGTGTTCCGCCCCCTCCAGCCAGTGCCGCCACTGCTCCAAAGCCAGCTTTATGGCCAACAATTCGCGGTCACCCACATCATAGTTGCGCTCCGGGGGGGATAGTCTACGGGAGAAAAAAGCACACGGGTGAGTCTTGTTGTCAGAAGCAGAAATTTGAGACAGCACCGCCCCAACCCCAGAATCAGAAGCATCAACCTCAACAATAAATTGCTTCGTGGGGTCTGGTTGGACTAGCACAGGTGCTCTGGAAAAAAGACTCTTGAGTTTCACAAATGCTTTATCTGCTTCTAAGATAAGATAAGATTTATTTGTCATTGTCATCAACAGATTACAACGAGATTGAGATTTGCTCGACTCGAGTTAAGATGCAGGTTATGTGTATATATGTAATATACCAAGATAAAGAAATGAATTGTACAAAATGAGAAATAAACTTAGACATCAGAAGATGGTTGCAGCGCCTTGAGGTGTCGCAACAGAATTTACATTTTTAACAAAGTGGTGTCAAGAGCAGAAGTTCTTATGCCTTTGAATTTAGTGCCATGATTGCCATCGGGTAAAAACTGTTTTTTAGGCGATTCGTCCTGGTTTTTATTGCTCTGTATCTCTTGCCTGATGGCAGCAGCTGGAAGAGACCATGGCCAGGGTGTGAAGAGTCATTTAAAATGTCCAAAACTTTCTTGTGGAGCCTGGAAGTGTAAATCTGTTCCATAGTGGGGAGGGGGCAGCCTATGGTTCTCTCTGCTGCCCTAACAACCCTCTGGAGCGCCTTCTTGTCCGCAGATGTGCTGCTGCCGTACCAGACACACAGACCGTACGTGAGCACACTCTCTATGGAGCAGTGATAGAAGGCCTGCAGCAGGTCTGAGGGGAGACGGTTCTTCTTGAGTATTCTCAGAAAGTACAGTCTCTGCTGTGCCTTCTTCAACAGCTCCTTGGTGTTGGTGCTCCAGGTTAGCTTGTCCTCCAACTCCATGCTCAGAAACCTGAACACTGGGACCCTCTCCACACAGGTCCCACTGATGGTGAGAGGCTGGATGTCCGTTTTGTTCTTCCTGAAGTCGATCACCAACTCCTTTGTTTTGGAGGTGATGAGGAGCAGGTTATTGACTTTGCACCACTCTGACAGCCGCTTCACCTCATCCCTGTACTCCAGCTCCCCCTTCCCGCCTGAGATGAGACCAACAACAGTCATGTCATCTGCAAACTTTATGATATTGTTGCTGCGGTGGGTGGAGACACAGTCATGAGTATAGAGGGTGTAGAGAAGTGGGATGAGCACGCAACCCTGTGGCGATCCGGTGTTCAGGCTCAGAGCAGTGGAGGTGTGGGGGCCCAGTCTGACCCTCTTGGAGCGACCTGTTAGGAAGTCCAGGATCCAACTGCAGGTGGCTGATGGGAGCCCAAGGTTTGCTAGCTTGGACACCAGACGTTGGGGAAGTATGGTATTAAATGCTGAGCTGAAGTCCACAAAGAGCATTCTGACGTAGCTCCCCTGCTTCTCTAAGTGGGTCAGGGCAGCATGAAGTGCAGTGGATACAGCGTCCTCTGTGGACCTCTTTGCTTTGTAGGCAAATTGGAGAGGGTCCAGCTCAGCAGGCAGGCCAGCAAGGATGTGACTCCGCACCAGTCTCTCGAAGCACTTCATAATGATCGGTGTGAGTGCCACTGGGCGGTAGTCGTTCAGGGTGTTGATGTTGGTTCTTTTTGGCAGGGGGACAATGGTAGAGGACTTTAGGCAGGGAGGGACAGTGGCTTGAGACAGGGACTGGTTAAAAATCTTTGTGAAGATTCCAGCCAGTTGGTCTGCACAGTCTTTAAGCACCCGTCCCGACACACCGTCAGATCCCGCAGCCTTCCTTGGGTTCACCTTCCTCATCACCTGCCTCACCTCACTCTCCTCTACTGTGAGAGCAGAGCTGCTGTGGACAGGCAGCTGTGATGGAGCTGTGGTAAGTGTTGCCTCAAAGCGGGCAAAGAAGATATTCATCTCCTCTGCCAGGGAAGTGGTTCCCTCCGTGCATGGCTGGTTGCTGGATCTGTAGCTTGTAATGTGCTGGACACCCTGCCACACCTGCCTGGTGTTGTTGCTCCTGAGCTGCTTCTCTATTCATTCAGAGGTATGATGCCTTAGCTTGGCAGATGCCTCTTATCAGGTTGGCTCTGGCAGAACTGTAGAGTGCTTTGTCCCCAGACCTGAAAGCAGCGTTCCTGGCTTTCAAGAGGCCCCAGACCTCCTTAGTCATCCAGGGTTTCCTATTTGGATAGATCCTGTCCGTTATCCTACAATAGCTAGCCCCGCCCACTTCATCACAACCCTCCGGGGCTGACTACTGACCAGTTCTCTGTCTAACAGGTCCGGAAAATCTCTAAGACCTGGGTATTACCCTGGAAGAGATCTATAAGAGATGATCTATTCAAACTGGTGTCGAAAGCGATTCGTCTAGTTCTGACTACCTCCAATCCAGAAGTTACGACCCTTTTCAGTTAAGAAACAATCAGCTGAGTAGCCCTCACAGCTGCATAATTCCAATAACCACTTCTGTTAACGGTAGCTCGCTTTCTAAAATATAACTCGCTCTTGGAACCGGCTAGACTAAATTTAGTGACTTGGATGTAAGTCCCTGGGTCATTATTTTACTTTCACCAAAGGAAATTATGAAGCCTCCTCTTTACTAGAACCATGTACATCAATTTTACCTTTATTAGAAGAACTGGAGAATGATTACATGACTCGATTAATTCCAATGTCCACCAACCTCATTAGAATTTTAGAGTATGAATTTTATTAAGCAAGCTTAAGCAGGAATATGTGACATACAAATCAATAATCAATTGTATATAAATTTGAGAACAGTATAATAAGGTCCACATGTATAACCATACCATGCTGTCTCCTTTCCCTAACCTATGTCACTGTTTCTGAGATGGAATTTTATGGAGCAGAGGCAACTCACACCCAGTTGATGGTGAATCTTGGCAACAGAGACATCCAGATTCCTTGGACAGAGTCTTTATCCTTGTGCGGAAAAATCCTCCTTAGAATAGTAGCAAAGTAGAACGGGTTTAAATCCTTTAAAAACCCAGCTCTTTATCCCTCCGGGAACTTTGTCTTTTCTCCAAGTCTGTTGCAATGTACTTGGGGTGGAGGCAAGACCGATGGCCGAATCAGGAACTCGGGCTTGGGCGTCCGGAACTTGTCCCTTCTTGGCGGCGTGGAGTCTCAAGTCTCCCGTGGTTCCAGGGTGCGGTCCGTTGCTGTTTCCTCAATCTGCTTCCCCGTATCGACTTCTTTCCAGCGCCGAGGACAAAGAACAAACACCTCCTTGTTTCAGTGCTCTTTTATACATTTGGCCCCCATGTGTGTGTGTTGGTTTACATAACTTCCTGCCTTTGTGTGTGGAGGGTTTGGTCTATGTGACTTCCTGAACATCTGCTGCTTTTCCGGTGGAAAGTACCGGCCCCCATCCTGTTTACTGAGTCCAGCAACCTTTTGCCTACTTGCGACATTTCCTGTCAGCCGGGCCTCACCCATCCTGCTGACTGTATTGTTCCAAATTCCTTCTTTTCTATAACTGCTCTCATATTCAACAACTTAGTATTGAAATCATTTAAAGCATCTCAGCTCTAATATTCATTAAAACTTACATCTCTTTCAGATTATAACTCATCAACCATAATTATTTGTTGTTATCATTACAGATCATTATTCATACATTTCAGAATCATTCAGTGATTACTTATTCACATACACATATTACCAATTGTACTAATACATGTTCAACATAATATGAATCAAAACACAAGATTGTTTTATTTCTCCCAAGCCTTTATGCCCTTTTTCTGCGTGTACCTGGAAAGATCTCAAACCCCATACCAGTTTTCTTGACAATCCTGATGAGTCTGTTCCTGGTGACATTGTCCGTGCAGAACCTGATGTAGTCCAAGACTGCTGAGGTGTAGTTCTCCAGGTCCCGATGTGCAAAAACCTCCCAGTCAGTTCTCTGGAAACAGTCCTGTAGTTGGTGAGAGGCATCCTCAGGCCAGATGGTGACAGTCCGGGTAGTAATGGGGACACGTTTCCACAGGGGAGTGTAAGCAGGGATCAGTAGCAGGGACACGTGATCAGACTGGCCAAGGTGTGCTAAGGGTTTAGCCCTGTATGCTTGTCTGATGTTTGTGTACAGCTTGTCCAGAGTTTTATCACCCCTGGTTGTGCACGTTACGTGTTGATGGAATTTGGGGAGGACTGATTTCAGATCAGCATGATTAAAGTCCCCAGAGACGATGTGAACAGCCTCGGGGTACTTGTTCTGGTTGTTGCTGATAGTATCATGCAGGAGTCCCACGGCCGAGCTAGCGTTAGCATCCGGTGCTATGTAAACCACAGTGAGTAGAATGGCGTTAAACTCACGTGGGAGGTATCAGGGTCTGCATTTAATTGTGAAGAACTCCACGCCTGGAGAACAGTGGCTAGCAACTACTGTGGAGTTCGTACACCAGCTGTTATTTACATAAACGCATAGTCCACCTCCTCTTTTCTTACCGGAGCTCGCTAATCGGGTCCAATCAGCGGGGTCCAACTGAAGTGGATCTTGGATGACTTTGAGCTGTTAACGGTTGGGCTGTTTGACTGTAGTTGCGGATAAATCTGCGATAGAAGTTAGCAAAGCCTAGAAACCTCTGAAGTTGCTTCCGCGTCTCGGGAATGGGCCAGTCCAAATCCGCCTTGATCTTCTCCTCCGTGGGCCTTACCTGTCTGCCTTCTAGAACGAACCCCAGGAAGGAGACAGATGCTTTATGGAACTCACACTTCTCCGCTTTAATAAAAAGTTTATTCTCCAGTAGGCGTTGGAGGACGAGCCGGCCATGTTGTCTGTGTTCTGTGAGGTTCTTGGAATAAATGAGAATGTCATCCAAGTACACAAAAACGAAAACATTCAGAAAATCTCTCAGAACGTCGTTGACGAGAGCTTGAAAAAATGCTGGGGCGTTCGATAAGCCAAAAGGCATGACTAGATATTCGAAATGACCGAGGGGTGTCTTGAATGCCGTCTTCCACTCATCCCCCTGACAATATGGAGTAGGTGATAGGCATTTCTGAGATCTAATTTAGAAAAAATGGTAGCACCATGGACTGGTTCAAAGGCGGAGGACAACAGGGGCGGGGATACTTGTTTTTGACAGTGATCTGGTTCAACCCACGTTAATCAATGCAAGGGCGGAGAGAGCTGTCCTTCTTGCCCACGAAAAAGAACCCCGCCCCTAATGGAGAGGAGGACGGGCGGATAATGCCGGCAGCTAACGAGTCTTTTATGTACTTCTCCATAGTTTCGCATTCTGGTCGGGAAATGTTGTAAAGGCGGCTGGAAGGAAGAAGTGCACCAGGAAGGAGATCTATTGCGCAATCATAGGGTCTGTGAGGAGGAAGAGACAGAGCTTTGTTCTTGCTGAAAACTGGAGCTAAATCGTGATATTCAGGTGGAATTGTGGGCAGATCGGGAGGATCTGCTTGTTTCGGCTCAGCCTGTGACGGACCTGGTGGAACTGCACAACACAGGCAGGATGAGTGACAGAACGTGGACCACGATTCGACATGACGATTAGCCCAGTTAATGTGAGGATTATGTCGTTGAAGCCAATTGAAGCCGAGGATTATAGGGGAGTTAGCTGAGGGAAAAACAAAGAAGGAAATAAATTCTCTATGGTTTCCAGAAATGACTAATTGTATAGGCTTGGTCTGATGGGTGATCTGAGGAAGGGCCTGGCCGTCGATAGCGGTGACTCGAAGAGGAGCGGTGAGGGGATTGGTTTCGATGGCCAACTGCTGAACTAAAGTGGTGTTTATTACGTCCTGCTCACAACCTGAATCGACTAAAACGGACAACTGGAGAGACTGGTCTTCATGGATCAGGGTAGCCGGTAATAGCAAGTGAGGAGAGTCGTTATTCTGTTGATGGTCCGCCACCCTCCTCACACCTACTGGCGGACCTGAGGGTTTAACCGCTCAGGACAGTGAGCGATAAAATGACCGGGGAGCCCACAATAAAGAAATAGGCGAGAGGTCATTCTTTTATGTCGTTCCTGCGGGGTGAGGCGAGTTCGGACGATTTGCATAGGCTCAGGTTCTGAAGAGCCGGGAGGAGCTGAATCGGATCTGAGAGGTAAGGAAGCGGCGGAAACTCTTACGGGAGTGTCTCTATGATTTCTCCCTTTAGCTCTGGATCGTATTCTTGAGTCTAAGCGAATTGTTAGACTTATTAGCTCTTCTAGGGTTGCTGGTTCGTCGAGCGTGGCTAATTCATCTTTGATAAACTCATTCAAAGCGTGAAAATACGCGCTCTTTAAAGAGGCGGTATTCCAACCCGAAGCTGCTGCTTTTATTCTGAACTCGATGGCGAAGTTGGCCACCGTTCGCTGTCCCTGTTTAATTTTCCATAATTCTCTGGAGTGAATAGTTTTATCATGATCGTGGCTGAACACCTGATTAAACTCTCTTAAAAATTCCTCAAAGGTGCAACCATAATCGGTGGGTGAGGGGAACCTGGTGTCGGCCCAACTCAGCGATTGGCCCGACAAGAGAGAAAGGAGGTAGGCAATTTTGGCGCTATCACGGACGAAGCTTTGCGGTGAATGATTGAAAATTATGGAACATTGTAAAATAAAACCTTTGCATTTGTCCAAATCCCCAGAAAATCTTTCTGGTGTCGGTGGGTGGATCTCCAAAAACGTGGAACGGACTGGAGGATCTGGATCTGGAGCTGGGGTAGGTTCGGGAGCTGGAGACTGTGGAACAGAGTTTTGCAAAAAATTCATTAATTCGTTCAACTGTCGATTGGTCTCGATCTGACGGGTATTAAGTTCCTGGAGGGCTGATTCATGGGATTGTAATAGTGCGTGTTGCTCTGTAAGAGTTTTCCTAGTGGTGTCTGCTGGACTATGATTTTGGCCTGAGTGTTCTGTCATGTTGGGGTCTACTTTTCTTGCCCACATGCAGAACACCACAGGGAAACAGATAATCAGTAAAAATGGTTTATTGAATAATCAGAAAATCAGCAGAGGTGCGTCTGCTCCAGGAAATACGGCTCTTGGGAAATGCGGCACACTATGGAGGCAACAGAGAGAAGGTGAGTTCAAGGGCGTCGGAAAGGAGTGAGGGAATGAGAAACGGACTGATCTTACTTGCAGAGTAGATGGTGAAAGTCCGGGAGGGTTTAACTGCTGGATTGAGGTCGTTTAGTCCAAAGGGTCTTCTCAATGGGTCCGGGCTTGTCTGAGAACCAGCTAGGTCCAGGAGCTGGCGGCGGAAGGCGGACAGGCAGGATCTGGCGGGCTGGAGACAGAGGAGTGTTCCGACTGACGAACGGCGTTTCCAAGGGAAGGTGCGGGGACTCGAGCAACCAGTGGGTAATCTCCACGGCGTCACGAGGGAATGGGTTCCGGAAAACCAGGGGGAAAAAAATCCCTTAACAAAGGAACTCAGCGTCTTGAGGAGGACACCTGGAGGAGGAGAACAACGAGAGGAATTACTCGGGAAGTTACTCAAGTGAACAAAGAGCTTTCGCTTGGAGGGCTTTGACTACCATTGCTGGCAAACATTCAGGCATCGAAGAACCGGCAGTCAGCTCCTCTTGAGCTCCAGAGATGATGAGGAGATGCCAAACAGGTGTGTTGGAGGTCGGCACTCCCCGCCAGGAAAAGCAGTCTGTGGCGCCATCTGGTGGCAGGCTAGCGACTAGCCGAAAAAGGACCCAGACACGAAAACCCCCCAAAAAACCCTGGAATCCAACACTTATAAGAGTAGTGTCGGGATCTGTGTTTTTCTGTGTATTTAGAGTTTTCTGTGTCCCTGAGTCTTCGTGTTGTCCTGTCTTCCCCTTGATTGTTTCCCAGGTGTGTCTCGTTTCTGTGATTACATCCCGTGTATTTAATGCCACCTGTGTGTCTGCTTCTCTGTCGGGTCCTAGTCATTGTTTCGGCTGCTGTCCATTCGTAAACCCTGTTGCTACCAGTGCTGAGCCTTTGCCTTCCGCTCTGCTGCCAGGATTTTGGACTTTGGATTGTGTTCTTCCCTAATTAAAACCATCATTTCTCACTTCAACCTGGGTCTACAGCGTTTGCCTCACCACCTTCATCACCGCACTTCATGACAAGTAGTTTTACTGCGCTGTACATTTTCTTTTACTTGAGTAATATTATTATTGCTAAGTGGATTCATTTTGCCCTCCCCAAAATAAGTCGATGCGCCCTTGTTAAACTTGTCTGGAGCCGGGGCTGGTTAGGCAACATGTAATGTACCTGCTCTGTTCTTAGCTACATGTGGCATTCAGTGGTTTGACTATACAATTAATTTAGTTTATTTGTTCCCAACAGCGTCACCTGGGATTACTACCGAGGAAATAACAGTAAAGGACACAGGTACGGTTTTGCAATAAGCCAGAGACACGGTTTCAAGACAAAAATGATAATTTATTATCGCAATAGTAGTAAAATATCTGTATGTGAACAAAAAGAAAATTTACTAAATAAATCCAACTAGGCTTACCGGCAGATACGGCCAGGTCCTGGATGAAATACAATCCAGTACTGAGCGAAATCATCTGCTCCTTGTTCTTGTCTTAGGGTTCCACATGCTGGTCTCTCTCGACCGCTGGATAAGCGGTAACCCAATCCGGGCAAAGCAGCAGTGGTAAGTGTGTGGCTAAACGGCTGCAATTCCTAGCATAAGGAGAAAAAAAACTGTTTAAAACAAAAGAATAAAAATAAGGCTTGTCACTGAGTCCACATACCGATCAGGCCAAGCTCCTTTCGCTCCCACCCAAACAGGAACGCTCATAAACGTTGGCACTTTTAACAGGAACCACTCCACCCATGATCAAACGTGGAGGTAAATATGCCAATACTTATCTGCTGGTAGAAAGCTCTATAACCACAATGAACAAGCAATTATAAGTGCGCAGGCAGTCAGCTTCACCTGTACTCGGCACACAGACAGCCCAACAAGGAAATGCGGCGCATCAACAGCAAACAAGTGTCAGACCGCAGCTTACCTCAGCTTTTGTACTGAGCGCCCTCTGGCACTATTGGCTCATTTGCAATTACCCCGCCAGCAGGTGCAGCCTCCACCCCCTTCCTGCCACATACACTTCTGTTTACACACATTTGCAGGAGCTCCAACTGAGTTGGGGTGAATTGAGGATGACTGTTTGGTCCAAAACCTTAAGATTAGTCTCTAGGCTCATGACTCCATTTGCAGTTCGCACTGGTATCCTGTCGTTTAGGGAAGGGTTAGTGGTAGGTGCTATCTGGGGGAGGGCTGAGGGACGTGGGATGTGTCAGTTCAGAAATATTGTCCTGTTATTATTTTTTTGTTCTCTCTCTTCTCGTCCTTGTATCTGGTTCGTGGGGGCGGAATCTGGTTGCCTCATCAGTGTTAACTCATATCTGACATGGCTAATGCGAACAACTCAAATGTAAGATTCATCAACTGTAATATTTGAGGTTTAGGGGGTGCTGTCAAGCGGTGTAGGGTGTTTTCTCATTTAAAGCGTTTGAAACCTGACATTGTTTTTTTTTTTACAGAAGATCCACATGAGAAATAAAGACCAGTTTAGACTTAAGTGTCCTTGGGCTACAGAGGTACTCCACTCTAGTTTTAATTCAAAGGCTAGAGGGGTTGGCATCTAAATAGGTAAATCTGTACCATTCACGTTGACCAAAACCATCTCAGACAGAAACGGCAGATATCTGATAGTTTTAGGTACTCTATTCCATGTACCCACCCTACTAGTTAACGTATGCTCCTAATTCTGACAATCCATGTTTCATGAACAAGTTGTTTGAAATTCTACCTTCTTTGAATAATTGTGTCTTGGTTTTTGGAGAGAACATGAACTGTACTATTGATCCTCAGTTAGACTGTTCTAAACCTGTCCTAACCCAATCATCAATGGCTAGAACTCTACATAGTTTCATGCTAAATAATGGTTGTGTTGACCCCTGGAGATCTTGTAATCCAAGCAGTAGGCAGTATTCTTTTTATTCACATGTTCACCAGACTTTTTCACGTATAAATAATTTCTTTGTAGATGCTAAACTTATGCCTAAAGTATCAAATGTTACATATCACCCAATCATTATTTCGGATCATGCTCCTGTCTCTCTCGATCTTTAGATTTCGCCGGGACCTTTTCTATCCCTCTCAATGGCGATTTAACGCTTCACTATTATCAGATGGTAAATTCCACAAATTTATCACGGACACAATAGAGGATTTCATAGCCTTTAATGACTTATTCTGAACCAATCTCTAGGGCGCTCCTGTGGGATTTTTTGAAGGCATATCTACGTGGTCAGATAATTTCATATTCTGCACATATGAGAAAATTGAGGATGTCAAACATTCAGAAGCTTACTTCTGAGTTGGAATTGGTTGACCAACAGCTTGCAGCCACCCCATCTGACAGTCATTCAAAGTGTCGCTTGGTCTTAAAAACTGAGCTGGACCTCATCACAACTAATGAGGTGGAGCGCCTTTTGCTTCATTCTCGTGCAAGTTACTACGAATATGCCAACAAGCCCAATCACCAAATCACAAACCCTCACCAATTGCACCGTCAAGCAGCTTCACGTTTAATACCTCGCATTAAAGATAGATCAGGGGTCCTGCAGGAGGACATGCAAGTTATTAATTTGGTTTTTATATAGGGAAAAATTTTGGTTTTTCCCTATATAAATCTGAACTCCCACCAGATTTGACTGATATGCATAAGTTTCTGGATGAGCTTCAGTTTCCCCCTTTAAACTCAAAACTGATCACCTAGAATCTAGACTGACTGTTCAGGAGTTAAATGCTGCTTTACAAAATATGCAAAACAACAAAGCTCCAAGACCCGACGGGTTCCCAGTTGATTTTTTTAAAGCATTCCAAACCAAACTTATCCCATTGCTTCATTCTGTCTATGTTGAGTCTCTTGGTTCACTTCACCCCCTTTCGGCTTCTATCAGTGTTCTCTTAAAGGACAAGGATCCCGACCTCTGTACTTCCTGTAGGCCAATATGTTTAATGAGTGTGAACACAAAGATTCTTGCAAAGGCCCAGGCCCAGAGACTTGATCGAGTTCTCCCAACAATTATCTTCAAGGAGCAGATTGGCTTCATAAAGGGGCATCAACTTTATTGCAATGTTCGCACCTTGTTAAATGTTGTTTATTTGAGGGAGACTACAGTTACGCCTGAGGTTGTCATATCTATTGACGCTGAAAAGGCATTTGATTGGGTTGAATGGAGTAACCTGTTTGCTGTTTTAACTAAATTTGGATTTGATTAAAATTTTATATCATGGGGCGTGCTGTGGTGGCGTAGGGGATAGCGCAACCCACATTTGGAGGCCTCGAGTCCTCAACGCGGCCATCGCAGGTTTGATTCCCGGACCCGGTGACATTTGCCGCATGTCTTCCCCCTCTCTTTCCCCCTTTCCTGTCAGCCTACTTTCATATAAGAGGCACTAGATCCCACAAAAGACCACCTGGAGGGGAGGAAATAAATAAATTAAATTAAATTTATATCATGGATATACCTTCTTTATACACTGCCCTGTGCCAGTATTATTACCAATAACAACCGACCCGGATACTTCTTTTTAAATAGAAGTTGCAGACGGGGCTGCCCTCTGTCGCCCCTCTTATTTGCACTTGCAATAGAGCCTTTGAGTATTTTTCTGAGAACCTCTTCCAGTGTTAATGGAATTGTCAGGAGTCACGCAGAATTAAGGCTATTGTTGTATGCAGATGATTTGCTGTTATATGTCACCAATCCAATAGGAACCTGCCCCGCTATTGTTAAGTTCTTTCACAGATTTGGCCAGTTCTCAGGATATAAAATTAATGTCACCAAGAGTGAATGTTACCCTGTTAACCATCTGGCACTGCAGGTCTCCCAATCTGATGTTCCTTTTAAGCTGTGCCCTTTGGGTTTTCGGTACCTTGGGGTCAACATAACCAGATCTTTTAAGTCTTTGTACTCTAAAAATTTTCTCCTGCTCTTTGTTGACATTAAAAAAGACTTTCAAAAATGGGGGTCTCTTCCACTCTCTTTGATTGGGAGAACAAGTACTGTTAAGATGAATGTTACTGGCACCAGACCTAGGGGAATCTGAGCCAGTATCAAGCGGTGCAAAGGCACATGAATCCTTTGCAACCAATTTCTGTGGATCACAGAGGAAGCGAGTTGAAACAACGTTACTCTGGCAGAGCTCGTTTATTCTGAGCCGCGCATTTTCAATTAAACAAACACAACCACAATACAATTCAAATGCAGTCAACAACATCCGGAGTTTCCACAAAGAAATAAAATAAAGTAAAATAAAATAAAATAAAATCCTCAAATAAAATAACATAATAGCAAAAGAAATTAAGAAAATCTAATCCTAAATTAACATATCCCAACTGAACAAAACATTCCATCTACAACACACAGTAAACACCAACGTTTGTCAGTTACAACTGTTTTTTTTAACGTTTGTCAGTTGCAACTGTTTTTTTAACGTTTGTCAGTTACAACTGTTTTTTTTTTAACGTCTGTCAGTTGTAACTGTTACAGCGACCACAAAAGAGATCAAGCCCACCACAAATAAATACACTGTTATAAGAAACAAAAATATTATAATGCTACCCAAACAATACTGACCGATCAAGTGATATAAATAAATTTAAAAATCCCCAAGGCTCCAACAACAAAAAGCAAGCTACACGCCGACACAGATCAACGGCAATACAAAACTTTGCAAATTATACATGTAAGTTATACAATAGACTCTGAAATTAATCTTTATATATGTACAGATCATTTTACATGGCTTATGAGAGTGGCCTTCTATCTTACCTGTGGATCACAGAGGAAGCGAGTTGAAACAACGTTACTCTGGCAGAGCTCGTTTATTCTGAGCCGCGCATGCCCAGAGCCAGGAAACTCGTTCTCCTCGCTAGACCCACAGCGGCGCGAGAGCGCCCCCACTGGCAAGAAGACACACGCACACAACAAACACGTCTACACACACAGGAAAAAAACAAAGACAAAAGACAAGACCAACTCCGATAGAAAAATAGGGGGTGTATTTTCTATTTATTTATTGATTTTTTTAAACCTTTTTTTCTCAACACACTACACTCTCCCCCGTTTTAAAAGATGTCTCCAGACATCCGGAATAGAATTAACAAATATAACCATGAAAAGTCAGGTTTGTCGCTTGAAATGTCTATCATTTGTCAAAGTGTCACCGTCCTAAAATGTCCATATTGGCATACAGTCAGATGTAGCAGGGTAAGACAGTATGGGGCAAGGAAGACATGCAATCATCAGGTTTACTCCAGGTTGCAATGGGTGATAGGATGGTTGACCCAGATGGTCATATGTGAAGACCTCTCTAGGTTTTACAGCTCTGGCTGACCTCCTTACTGGCAGCACTTCTTCTGGTGTGCGCATGCCAGATTCAGAACTATCCCCTTGTTCCTCCGACCCTCCATTTTCCACCTCATTCTGCATTAATGGTTCTCCATACAGTTCTTCAGTTAGTGGTGCCACTGGAGGTACAAATTCTTGTACCACCAACTGTGTTGAACTTTGATGTGGCATTTCAGCATTCTGTCCTAAATGTCCTGCAGGCTGGAACTCTGAAGCTCCTGCTCTGAGATTACGGTGGATATTTGGCTGAGGAACATAAACAAGAATAGTTCTGAGGACATAGTTGTACTCTTCTTCCTCGTCAGAATTTTCATATTTCTGCTCGACTGTCATATTGTCATTATTCTGGCATTCAGTCTGTCTTCGTGTTTGGTTTGAGGATTTAATCTGTTCATCTTGATCAAAGGGCAATTCATTAACAGGTAGCAGTAGATTCCGATGCAAAACACGGAATGTTTTGTTTCCAGTTTCTGGTTGTACACGGTAGATGGGCCCATCACCGATCCTGTCAACAACTCGATGAATATTTTTCTCCCAATAAGCACGGAGTTTTCCTGGACCACCTCTCTCAGATAGATTTCTTACAAGAACCCGATCTCCTAGTTGTAATGCAACCCCTTTAGCATGGCGATCATAATATTGTTTCCCTTTTTCAGAGGATTTTGCACTGTTCTCTGAGGCAATTTTGTATGCCTCCTGCATCCGTGAAGCCCATTTTTGTGCATACTCATGTCTAGAATGTTGCTTCTCTTTAGATTTTAAATCAAAAAGCAAATCAATTGGCAAACGGGGATCTCTGCCATACAGAAGAAAGAAAGGTGAGTAACCTGTTGACTCGTGTTTAGTACAATTGTATGCATGAACTATGTGTGGCAGGTGGTCTTTCAACTCAGATTTTTTTTTTTCATGCAGGGTGCGAAGCATCTGAAGAAGAGTTCGGTTTAGACGCTCGACTGGGTTCCCCTGGGGATGATATGGAGTTGTTCGAGAATGGGTTATTCCTGCTAGTTGTTGGAGTCGGTGGAACAGATTGTTCTCAAACTCTTTTCCCTGGTCATGATGTAACTTTTCAGGGTAGCCAAAGCGAGGAATAAAGTCATAAAAAATCTTCTCCGCTGCCGTTTTGCCTGATTTGTTCTTAGTTGCATAGGCTTGTGCAAAGCGAGTAAAATGATCAACCAGTACCAGAATGTACTCATAACCACCTCTGCTTGGTTCAAGGTGCAAATAATCTACAGAAATGAGCTCAAAAGGGCCGGTGGTTGTTATTGAACCCATTGGTGCTTTCTGGAGCTGGTTTGGTTGTTTCTGCTTGACACAACTGCACTGACGAATGACATAATCTTCAATGTCATTTTGCATAAAAGGCCAATAAAACTTCTCTCTGGCAAGCTGGATGACTTTGTCAGCACCAACATGCCCCATATCATCATGTAGCGTTTTTAACACAGTTTGCTTCAGTTTACTGGGTAAAACTAGCTGTTTTCTGTGTTCTGTCTGTCTGTACAACACTTCCCTGTCCAATGTTAGTCTTTTCCACTCATTTACAAGCCTGCGTGTCTCTCGACCCATCTGACTCTTATCTTTACTGTTTGGCTCCCACCCTTTCATTTTCAGGTTTATCACCTCACAGATGACAGAATCTTCCCTCTGTGCCGCACTAATATTATCTGGGGTAATAACTGGGGTGCCTTCAATGTTTGTGTCGTCATCAATGTGGTGCAAATTTAATGCAGCCACCCATGGTACATCACCATCTCTCATAGCTTTGTCCCCCTGCCAGGTTGCAGAGACCACCTCTGGGGGCATGACTTCTGTATATTCACTCAGATGATTCTCTAGAGGGACTGGGTAACGTGAGAGGGTGTCAGCATCAGCGTTAGTTTTTCCAGGTCTATACTTTATGGTGAAATGAAAGTCAGCTAGCTCCCCAACCCAGCGATGTCCAGTGGCATTTAACTTAGCTGTGCTCAGGACATAAGTAAGGGGATTATTATCAGTGTACACAGTGAAGGTGGGTGCATAGTACAGATAATCCCTAAATTTATCACAAATAGCCCACTTTAAAGCCAAAAATTCTAGCTTGCCGGAATGAAGATGGTAATTTTTCTCAGCAGGTGTGAGTGTTCTGGACCCATATGCGATAACACGGAGCTTGTTTTCCTGTTGCTGATAAAGTACTGCTCCCAGACCTTCATTTGATGCATCAGTGTGGAGGACAAAGGGTACATTAAAATCTGGGTAGGCCAATATGGGTGGACTTGTTAGCATGTCAACAAGCTGGGACACTACATTGCTGTGTGTTGTTGTCCACTTTACTGGGGTTTTGGATGGTAACTGGCCACCATTCTTAGACTTCAACCGGGTTTCCGAATTAGCTGAGTCGGGTTTCTGATTACACTCTCTGGAGCTTTCTATGAGTTTGAACAGTGGTTTAGCTACCCTGGAAAAGTCCTGAATGAAAGTGCGGTAATAGCCTAGGAAACCTAGAAGGGCCCTAACCTCTCCCACGTTTTTTGGTTCTCTGTCTTTAAGTTGTCTCACCGCCTCAAGATCTTGTGGGTCAATCTGAACACCTTCACCAGTCACTAATCGGCCAACATATCTGACCTGACGTTTAAAAAACTCACATTTTTTTGGTCGCAGTTTGACACCGTGCTCTCGCAGGCGGCGAAGCACAAGCCTCAAATCATCAATGTGATCCTGGAAAGTTCTGGAAAAACAAAGCACATCATCCAAATATGGAGAGCAGCACTCATCCCTCAGACCATCGAGGATCCCTTCCATGCATCTTTGGAAAGCAGCTGGTGCATTAGTAAGGCCAAATGGGAGGCGGACCCACTCATACAAGCCCCAAGGTGTTCTGAATGCAGTCATGTGTCTTGAACTCCCATCAACAAAGCCTTGATGATATGCACTGCCTTGGTCAAGTAGTGAAAACCACGAGTAACCCCCCAGATTGCCCAACAAATCTTGGATACGTGGAAGTGGGTGGCGGTCAGCAATAGTTCTTTGGTTCAGTTTCCTAAAATCAATACAAAGTCGTAAACTCTGGTCTTTCTTTCTGACGCAGACGACAGGGGACGAATATGGTGAGGTGGATTTCCTAATCCAATCATGGTCGAGAAGATTTTGTACATATTCTTTCACCTCCTTATATAAGGGTTTAGGAATTGCATTATAGGACATCTGGACAGGTGTTTCATCCTTAAGGTGAATTTTCAACTGCAAATTTGGAATGCAGCCAATGTCAGAGTCATGCTGAGCAAAGACTTCCGACTCCTCATACAACATATCCCTGACTAATTTCTGTTCATTCTTCCCCAAGTGAGACAAATCAACAGGAGGATGCCACCTCAGACACATCTCATCTTGTGTCTCACTGGTTTCTGGTACTAACTGTGCTGTGCATGAGGTTAAAGGAAGATGAGGGGTTGTCCATGAATCATTTTGGTTGTACTGAACTGGATTCACTTCTATGACCTCCTCTAAATTTCCTATAATTGTTCTCTTACCAAGGTAGATGTCACGTTTAGTGGGGTTTTGAATGGGGATTTTAACAACCGCTGTTAATCCACTGAGAACCTCAACAAGAGCTGGGAAAAGCTCTAGACCTTCAGGGCAATTATTCTCAACACTAGGTTGGAATAGCATTGAACCACCTCTTGGCCGTTCCCTAACTTTGCACTCCACTTCACAAATATGTCCTGCTGGGATGATCACACCTTTATTACCAGTCCTCACACTGCAATGGGTAGCCTCATCAGAGGTTGAAATCTGGAGGGCAGAAACCAAAGCCTCGACTGCTCTGTCAGTAACACTTAGTCTCTTTAAGTAAGGCAGTAATATCAGCTCCATTTCTTTCTTCTGTGTGGCTTTTAATAATCTCTGCAATTACATTACTGCCTAACAGAGGACAGTTAAGGCGGTCCTGACTAATTAATATTGGTACCTGTATGGTAACATGGCCATGGTTCACACTACAGATCTGAAGTTCAACATCAACCCAACCATCAAATGGGACATTGGTGCCATTTGCTGCTGCAATTTCTAAGTGCTTGTTAGAAATAAGGGACTCTAGAGGCTGAATCTGAACACCAGGAAGAGCTCTCTCTATCCATTCTTTCCCTATCATAGTTACTTGTGCTCCTGAGTCGAGCAGCATTTCAAGCGGCACCCCATTGATGGCACATGACACCATACATCTTTTACCAATGAGCTGTGCAAGATGTTTTCTTTGTGGAGGTTGACAGGTTTCATGAGGTTTGGCAGGATGGGTGGTTTTAGAGTTGTGGAATGACTTTGGGACCTCCTTTGTCATCCTGGTCACTGGTCGCCCCTCTTCAGTGACCTTTCTGCGTTTCCCGACATCTTTCTTTGCAGACAACCAACAGCACGATGGCCAGCTTGGCCACAGCTGAAACAATGAGGGCAGTTAACTCGGCCTTGCTCTACACAGTTGCTACATCTGCCTCTGGTGTCAGCTGGAGCTGCTGGGAGGTGATTTTTAGGTGGACAGGGAGGGTCAGACACAGCCTTGTCATTAGTTTTCACAACCTGGGACAACTGTCTAGTTAAAGAAGACACCTGCGCAGTCAGCTCTTTAATTGCAGCACGATTAGCTTGCAATTCAATGTCAACTTTGTCCTGCTTTGAGTCAATATTTTCAAGTTGAACTGCACCTACAGTCACAGGCCGAGTCTTTGATGCTAACCCAAAACGTCTCAGTCTCTCTGCCTCTTCACTTGTAGACTTTGTGATCTGTTCTAACAGGAAGTCATCACTAACCTGCAAGTCGCCGAGGAGAGGTTTAAGGTCATGCCTGACGTAACAGTTTTTTTCATTCAATCCTTGGTAGAGTGTGTGCAAAAATGTACCCTGTATCAATTTCTTATCATAGCTGAAATCTGCACCAGGTTGCTCTGACTCAAAAAGGACACGCTGTTTCAGTCCCATTATTCTGTACAGAAATTGCTGTGCACTTTCTTTCTCTTGTTGCCTTGCATTACTCAAATCTTGAAAAAGCTCAGTACTATTTTTATCTCTGATATGTGAGCGTAGGAACCTCTTAAGCTCATCGATGTTTAAATCACATTTGTTAGATAACATTTCTTTGAAGGTACCTGGCTTCATTATCTTGAAGATTGTGCGGATTATTTCTGTCTCAGTAAAACCTTCCTGTAACCCTTCATCTATTTGTTTGCATAGATTACTGTATGACACATCAGAACCAAAATCAGAGATTTGTCCACCATGAAGCTTAAACTCTCTGCGTGGAAATAAAGCTACAACATCATTTAACCTCAACATCTTGTCTCCTATGCTGGAAGAGGGGCTCCTCTTACCAACTTCACTGGCTGTCGGTGGTATGTCAGCAGTGGAGCCTCCTGCTGTCTGTGTTGGCTGGAGGGGAATGTCTGTTTCTGGAGTAGCTGTCTGCAGGCCTGAATCGATGAGGTCCAGCTGAAGAGAGGCAGGACCACCAGTCCGACCAGCTGACACATTATCAGTTCTTGAAAGTGTGGTTGGGTCATCTCCAGTTGCACCGATATCAACGACGAGCAGGTTACTAACCAGTTCATCCAAAAGGAGGAGCTGAGCCATGCCTTCATCCTCTGACGCTTTCAGTTTCTCACTTTTAACAAAGTCGACAATCCAATCATACAGTTCTGGTTCACTTAAATCGTGAACATGAATGGCGCTTTCATCGTCAATCGAGGTCACGACTGTCTGCAGCTGCTGTGTACTCAATGTGCAAAGTTTTTTTTGTATCTTGAATATGAGTGCTCGCCGTGGGTTGATGGTAGCCATGCTGACGTTTCACCGATTGCCTTAGCTCTCTGGATGACACACTCAATGCAGCCTTCCCTGAAGCCTCAGGAACCGTCTCTCGTCGTCTCCACACCAACCTCTCCTGGCAAGAAACTCGGGATCCCGGACGAGCCCCCAATTGTTACTGGCACCAGACCTAGGGGAATCTGAGCCAGTATCAAGCGGTGCAAAGGCACATGAATCCTTTGCAACCAATTTCTGTGGATCACAGAGGAAGCGAGTTGAAACAACGTTACTCTGGCAGAGCTCGTTTATTCTGAGCCGCGCATTTTCAATTAAACAAACACAACCACAATACAATTCAAATGCAGTCAACAACATCCGGAGTTTCCACAAAGAAATAAAATAAAGTAAAATAAAATAAAATAAAATAAAATAAAATAAAATCCTCAAATAAAATAACATAATAGCAAAAGAAATTAAGAAAATCTAATCCTAAATTAACATATCCCAACTGAACAAAACATTCCATCTACAAGCATAAACACCAAGCATAACCCAAGCATAAACACCAACGTTTGTCAGTTACAACTGTTTTTTTTAACGTTTGTCAGTTGCAACTGTTTTTTTAACGTTTGTCAGTTACAACTGTTTTTTTTTTTACGTCTGTCAGTTGTAACTGTTACAGCGACCACAAAAGAGATCAAGCCCACCACAAATAAATACACTGTTATAAGAAACAAAAATATTATAATGCTACCCAAACAATACTGACCGATCAAGTGATATAAATAAATTTAAAAATCCCCAAGGCTCCAACAACAAAAAGCAAGCTACACGCCGACACAGATCAACGGCAATACAAAACTTTGCAAATTATACATGTAAGTTATACAATAGACTCTGAAATTAATCTTTATATATGTACAGATCATTTTACATGGCTTATGAGAGTGGCCTTCTATCTTACCTGTGGATCACAGAGGAAGCGAGTTGAAACAACGTTACTCTGGCAGAGCTCGTTTATTCTGAGCCGCGCATGCCCAGAGCCAGGAAACTCGTTCTCCTCGCTAGACCCACAGCGGCGCGAGAGCGCCCCCACTGGCAAGAAGACACACGCACACAACAAACACGTCTACACACACAGGAAAAAAACAAAGACAAAAGACAAGACCAACTCCGATAGAAAAATAGGGGGTGTATTTTCTATTTATTTATTGATTTTTTTAAACCTTTTTTTCTCAACCCACTACATGAACATCTTGTCAAAATTTCTTTCTTTTTATGTCTACCTGTTTATTTAACAAGAATTTTTAAAAAAATCATTAGATTCAGTTATCTGTCATTTTTTGTGAAGCAGTAAAACACCCAGAATAAGACAAGAAATACTTCAGAATTGTAAGTTTTATGGTGGCCTCTGCCTACCCAATTTTCAATTTTATTACTGGGCAGCTAACATAACTAAAATTGCTTTCTGGTCTAATTCAATTGATATAGGCTGGTCTAATTCAACTAGAAGCACATTCATGTTCCTCATCCTCACTTTTGGCTTTACTTACAGGTCCAACCTCTGTAAACCCCATAGTTGTAGATACTCTGAGAATATGGTACCTGTTTACCCTCCCATTTGATTAGATACTTCCAGATAAGGGCCTGTGCAAAATCCTTATTTCCCAACTTCCCTCACCTGACACCTGAGCAGCTGTGGGGTGAATTTATACAACTTAACCCCCTACAAGGTTCTTTAATTTCAAAGATTTATAACTCGATTCAATCATAGGATGTATTTTTTAACTACGAACACTAAGGGAGCTTGGGAGTGTGAACTGGGGCTGGTTTTTGATGAACATTGGAGAGAGGCAGCCCTGAGAGCCATTCACCAAACTTCTATATGTATAATATGATGTAAGAAATTTTAACTAGCTTATGGAATATACCTACACGATAGCATCTGGAAGGCCTGCAGTTATTCTGGAGAGTGAATCTTTCACAGCAAGGGTCTTCTGCATTAGAACTTCAAGTGTGGGTAATCAAGTTCCATAACGACAGTCGCCTTGTAAAATGTCCAGAGCTGCAGTCAGGGTCTTCATGACAGTGTAGTATTCATGCATGAACTGGTACTCTTGATCTATGAAGCTCTTAACTCCTAGCTTGCAGCATAGCGTATTCAGATCACTCATGAGGATTTCTGCAACTTTTTTTACAGCATCAAAAAATGAATTCCACCTATAGTCCATGTTATATAGGCTGCTTTTAGTCATATCTCTTATCATGGACAACAACTTTAAAGGCTCTCAAGTATGGCTGCGTTCACACTGCAGCTTGAAGTGACCCAATTCCGATTCTTTTGGTCAAATCATTGACACTAACAAATAAATGCTACCTGTATGTGTTCTGCAGTGTGAACGGGCAAACAACATGAAAGTGTCCCGCATGCGCATTAGAGGCCGCAATAACATCATCATTCTCAGTGGTCTGCCAATAGCCATAAAAAGAAGTGCTCAGTGTTTGCAGAAGTAAACATGGATGCTAACGGTGGAGCATAGCTTACATATTTGAAGTTGTTGTCTGACCGCAGCCAGCATAAGCATAACTTAATCCACATATAGTCCGTAATAGTTATTGTTTTTCTTCCTGCTTGCGCATATCAGGATGCAGAATAGAGACATTTGTCGATTATCAGTGACATTCAGTTCAAATGAATGCGAACTGGACGTTAGGTCGAATATGAATCGCATACATATCGGATATCCAAGTGGCTGGCTCGCATTCGAAAAGAACCCGACCTGTGCTGTTCAGACTCATGAAAAGATCAGATACAGGTCTGATCTTTACGTTAAAAAAAATCTGAATTTTATCACTACAGGCCGCAGTGTGAACGCAGCCTAAAAGGCATGGCAATTTTGCTTCCATCTTAGTGTCACAATCTGCAGAGGTCTCCAGTCGCCCCTAACAAGATAACACCCTGAGTAGTTCCTCATATGGCCAATGATGGAAACCACCACTGTCTGAACCATTAAACATAGCAATCATGACAATGCACTAACGGTAAGCAACGCTCAACTATGAACACTGACCAAGGAGCAACAAGCAAGAACAACAAGCGCACAGATGACAGGTGACGAAAATAATCAAAGAGCAATGAGCATGAGCTGTGTGTGATCTTACGTTCTTGTATTTTATTTATTTGATGATTAAATAAATATTTTTTTAATACAATAGCATAATAATAACTACTACTGCAGTGTGCACAGAGCATTACAAAAACAAAGAACGGCTCTCAGTGAGACATCAGTCCTATCATTAACAGTGAAGAGCCGTTTAGAAGAATGGACTTGTTTGTGATTGTCACATCACTATATTCCAGACTTTGGTTACAGCTTCGTCGCACATGTGCGACAGGTCCGTCAACACCCCCATAATAAGAGCAGTAAATGATGGCATTTATCATCGGATATGCAAGATATTGTACATATAGTTAGCAAAGCTAGCATTGTACAGCTAGCTTTAACTTTACTGCTCATGCGCACTGCTGAGCTGAAGCATTCACTTCAGTGACAAAACTATTCAAATCCAGTTTACTCAAAATAACTTAGTCTTGTACCTTTCTCAGGTCAAACATGTAATTTTTTTTAGTTATTCTGTCTCCCAGAACAGCTTATTGGATTTATGCCTCCTAGCCTCAAACACAAGACAGAGACATGTTCACACCATGCTGACATGTAGCTGCTACACAACAATGTTATCTTCAGCTTACTTGGGTGTTGGCAAACAAAAATGGAACTTTCTAACAGAGAACTAGCTATCTGTCAGTGTTTTTCCAGAAACCCACATTCACATTAGTGTGTAAACCTGTGAGAACAGAGTGACAGCTGCTGGGTGAATCCAAAACACCATAAGGTCACGTGGTATACACAAACACACACATCCCTCTGATCCCTCCCCCTCCCTTCTCTCTGAGTTTCTAATGCTGTGAGGGAGAGCAAAACAGCAGGAGGTTTTACAGGGGGAGGAGGAGGCGAAACAGCAGAGAGAGAGAGAGCTGAGTGAGGAGGAGGGTAGGGAGTGAGCAGAGTGAGGCCAGATTAAAACCAAGAAGGAATAAAGGGAACACCATCATATTCTCCTTGTTTTAGTACGGATTGCTACACCATAGACACTGTGGAGAGGAAGTAGGCGATCAGACAGGGAGGAAAAGGAAAAGCTGGAGCAGGAGACCAGGCTTTCCAGAGGAGGATATGTGATGCAGCATGTGGGTTACCAACACTTTAGTGCTGTATGCATTACGGCAGTGAGATGTGTAAAGTAACCTCCAACATCCCAGTCTCACAGCTGATGATGCAGAGGACTAACAGTGAGAGGATTTCCTGCTGAACACCATGGACCAGGTAAGAAGAACTTTACTCTCACCTTTCACATGACCCTGAACCAAACCTGAAGAGAAATGATCATCATCGCTGCTGGTGAAACTGAGTTTCATTCCTCTTGCCTCAAAAAATCCAAATGAATGTAGTGAATTTTACAACCCACAGTCCTGCTTTGCAGGAATGTTCATTAATGTATAATGTATTGCAATTATGATATCATAAAAATCTGTGGCATAGTAATTCCTGAATTAGGATCTTGAATTACAATGTTACAATGTTGCCCAATTCTAGTTTCACAAACTTGAATCAGGCAAGCTTGTGAAATTGCCTCAACAATGCTGCCAATAGATGAGAACCCAAGGTTTAGTTATCAGGTTAAACACAGAAACAGTGTAGAATAGCATTGCTATTTGACAATAGCAATAATAACAAACCCAATGATGATCTTTTCTGTTTCTGTGCTCATTTGCATTTTAGTTAAAATCACTGTAATAATGATTTTGTACCTTGGAAAAGACTAGTGGGTAGAAGTAAAATGTGAACAAAACTGTAGAACTGCACAAAGTTTTTAGCAATTCTCTCAGGAATTTCTTCCATCTCCAATGTCCATCATCGTCATCAGCTTTATTAAAGGAACCAATAGGTCCACATGCCAATAGGTCCTTCTTTGTCCATTTATCTTTTGGCTGGGATGAGGATCAGTGCTTCCAAATCAGGGGCGATTGTCTTGAGCCAAAAAAGAGGAGGATGTCCTGCCCTAAGTGGAGGAGTTTAAGTATCTTGGGATATCTTGTTCACGAATGAAGGAAACATGGAGCAGGAGATCGACAGACGGATCGGCGCAGCCTCTGCAGTGAAGTGGGTGCTGTACTGTTGTTGTGGTGAAGAGAGAGCTGAGTGAAAAAGCGAAGCTCTTGAGTTACCGGTCAATTTGCGTTCCTACTCTCATCTATGGTCATGAGTTTTGGGTCATGACCGAAAGAATGAGGTCACAGATACAAGGGGACGAAATGCTTGTATAGCCCGTAGCGTATCTAGGCTGTCCTTTAGACATAGGATGAGAAGTTCAGTCATCCAGGAGGGATACATTCAGAGGAGCCAGTGGAGGTGGTCCAGGCATCTAGTCAGGACACCTCCTGGACACCTCCCTGGTGACCCAGGATACGCTGGAGGGACCATGTTTCTCGGCTGGTATGGGAATGTCTTGGGGCTCCCCCGGAGGAGCTAGTCCAACAGGCTGGGGAAAGGGAAGTCTGGGCCTCCCTTCATAGGCTGCTACCCCGTGACCCGATCCTGGATAAGGTGAAGAAGATGGATGGATATAAATGTATATACTTATTTTATCATCAGCAACAAAGCAGTGAAATGAAATTATTTTTAGGTTCGTCTTTGAGAGTAAGAGCCTTTTTGAACCCGGGATTATTTTTAGTCAGTTAGCTGAGGGACTGCTGCTTACTGTGTGTTAGCTCTGGGTATGTGGTCATACCAGAACTCATCATCACAGAGACTTAAATTTACAGAGTGTACAGAGAAATTCTGTAGCCTCTTGACCCAAACCTCTCAACATACAGTATATATGCTGAGCTGCACTATAATGGTGAGATGAACATGAAAGGTCCATTGTATTGTCAAAGGTTGTGTGTTTGTGTGCAGAAACATCAGAACATCCTGTTTCTGCTTGTGTGGGCAGAGATGTATGAGAGGCCAGGGACTAAAACCTACAAACTCTCTCACATATACCATCAAACCCTCTTACATATACTATCAGCCCCGACTCCAGACGAGTTTAACAGGGGGCATCGGCTTATTTTGGGGGGGAGCAAAATAAATACTTAGCAATATTACTCAAGTAAAAGAAAAAGGTACAGTGCAGTAAAACTACCCTTATAAGTACCGTACCCTTTTTCCAAAAAAAGTTACTCAAGGGAATGTATCAAGTACTACCCACTTTTGAATACAGACAACAACACCAGTAGCCTACAGGCTACTTATTTACAAGTTCAAGGTACTGTATTGGTATTAGCTAGTCATCTTTTAGCTAACATTTACCTGTATCCAACAGCATTACTCAACTCAGTCAGTTAGTTTGTGGAGAAAAAACTGTGCAAAGTTCTTTGCATTTTACTGGTTTGCTGCCATGATTCCAACACACACCCGCGACTCTGCCCAGCAGCAGGTCTCCTTCGCAGCTGCACAGGTGTAAACCCAGCGGGAGCTCATGGTGCATTTAAAGGCGGCTCAGAAAAGCAGGTTACGATGTGTTAACAACGGATTAAACAGTTCTAACTGCTGAAAAAAAATTACAGAAGGCACAGATATGGGAAATGCAGTAGTCCCTACTGTATCAAACGGATAGAAGAATAACAGAGAGTTGGCCACTTTAAGGTAATAAAAAGTCCACCTATCTGTTGGTGACCTCAAACTGAAACATATTTGGGCTCTTTGGCAGTACAATGATCGAAGACAAACCAGCAAGTCCATGTCTGATTGGATGAACAAAAACAAAATGAAGACTTTGGAGTAGCGTAGTTAAAGCCCTGACCTGAATCCTGATAAGATGCTGTAGTATGACTGTAAAAAGTCAGTTTGTGCTGGAAAATCCTCCAATGTAACTGATTTAGAACAATTCTGAAGTGATCAGTGGCCCGAATTCCTCCACAGCTGGAAAAGTCTCGCTGCAAGTTATCACAAAATGTGCTGCTAATGGTGGCCCAACCAGTTATTAGGTTTACAGGCCGATCACTTTTTCACACAGGGTCATATAGATTTGGATTTTTTTTTTTTTGTTGCCTTTATCAAAAATACATTTAAAAACTGCATATTTTGATTTCTTGTGTTGTTTTTGACTAATATTTACATTCATTTGACATTCTGAAATGCTGACGTATGAAGAACATACAAAAAATTTAATAAATTAGGAAATCAGGAAGGGGCAAACACTTTTTTACACACCTGTACATATCAAATGTTGTCCCTTGTTAAGGTAAATTTCTGATCATTGAGCCTTGTGGTAAAAATATTGGTTAGGTATATTTAGGGTTTACATTTCTATTCATTACTATACATCGTCATTTGGTTAGTCAAATGACAATATAACAGAACCCACAATTTGATGGCCAAAAAATAAAAACATATTAAACTGAAACAAATAAGCCTGGGAAGTGTGTCCTCAGCACTGGAGTGTTATCAGCAATCACCAGAGTACAAGAGGAAGAAGCAGAGGGAAGGAAAAGTGGAAAGCTAGGAAGAGGTGAGGGGGCGTTATTACAGCTACATAATGTAAATGACTTTATTTGTGAGAGCATTCTCAGTAATTCAGTTATGTACAGTTATTCAAACATTTCTGCATATAGTTACATTCAGTTATTTACAACTTTTTACATAGTATAAAACAAAACATTTTTTCTCATCGTCATCGTCAAATCAGATCAAACATTTCCTGTTTTAATTCAGCTGGGGTTATTAAAAGTATTTTTGTTGGCTAGATCTGGGAATTTTTTTTTTTACTTTCTTTAAATAAACAGAGCATACAGCACCCAGCTGTACATTCAGAAATTTTAATACAGTCTCTGTACAATTTGTGCTGTAGCCTACAGCATACTCTGTATCCAGCAGTGCGTGCTGCTGAATACAATCTGTGTTTTGCAACAATAACAAACAAACTCTTCATCTTTACACATGGAGAAAAAAATTGTATTCAATCTGTATCTGTCTGTCTATCTGGCAAAAGCAAGACTGTTATGTATTAGTGTGAGGAGCATACTTGGCAGCATATCTTGGCAACATGTTTATTGTTGCTCTGTTTTTCGCGGTGGAAACTCAAACTTTGTGTATAAGTCTGTGAACAGTGTTCACAAACTTGTTTTTTACCCATGCATACACACACACTGCATAGCTATTAACAACTCACCGTCTTTACTGGTCTTGCATCCTTATGTTGTCTATATGATGCTTTATGTGCAGAGGTTTTTTGCAACCCCACACTGTGTATACTTGGACATAGTTATGATTTTTTTCCCCCTGATTTAACCTAATGTCATCTTCATCTAACAAAAGGGCGGACCCCACTAACCCCTCACTCATGAGGTACCTGTAGGGTTATTTGTGTATTTGTTGTTTGGATGGGTTGAACTGAAATGTGAATTTCCCTCTGAGTATATTCATTCATTCATTCATTCATTTTAAATTGCCTCAGATTGTGACTGGACACTATAGACAGATTTACACACAGGACTCTAAAACTTTTTGATTAGGAAGTAATCATAATTTGGAAATGGAGTTTTTACAAATTGAGGTCATATTTAGTGAAGATGGCAGGAATCCATGATCAGAAATGTGGATTTAATATTTTCGTGTATAAAATGCACTCCGGCAAAATACAAGTCAAATTCAAAATCTTTATTGTGGCAATGTTTTTACTGACATTGCTCTGCGAAAAGTGTCCATGCTCCTGTTGGTTTACTGAGTTGTCTAGGGCAAGATTATAGCTTTTATTAATGTAAGAATTTTTTTATCAATATAACTATCACATCTTACATTTATAGCAGCCATTTTGAATTAGAATTTTGGAGTTATAAACTCTGTGTTCTGAAATTCTGAAGTGTTTTACACCTTCAGAATCCTCACACACAGATACTGTACTTCTCTAGGCAGTTTGAAGTAAAGTGGTGGGTCAAGCAGACGATGCCATGTGGTCAGAGGAGTTGAAATACAGCCTAGCTCTCCATTTGAAATACCATTAATCTTCCCACTCAGCTTCAGCTGCTTGAAAACAAACCTAATTAGTTTCCAAGTGGAATATTAATTTTCTGTCCGTGTATTTTCAGGCAGTTCGTTTATTTGTTTGAAATGAAAAATGAAAAAACAAAAATAGATTCATTTTTTCATTTTTCATTTATTGAACCAAAATAAAATAACGGCTCGGCTCGGCTCGTTATCCAACTTCCCATTTAGTGCACAAAACGAAAATGGAAAAACCGGATAGCGCTGAATTTTGATTTTCATGATTTCATTTTTGACAAGCGGTCTGACCCGGAAGTGGCTTTCACAGGGGCCGTATCACATATAGACATTATACAGGCTGCAGACAGACTATCTTGTTTGTTTCACGCTGTAGTATTTCCTACCAACCACAAGTCAGTTTAAGTAATGCTCCTGTGAGAAACAAACAATACCAGACAATCTGGCCTCCGAGAAAAATTTGTTTTTATTTTGAAAGAGACAGGACAAGGGCGTGGCTTTCCATATCATCCTGCAGCCATAACTCCCTCGCCTCCAGACCGGCAAGATGGCCTCCATTTCAGACCATCTGACTGGAGTGACGACATTTCCGGTAGCCACGTATGATTGCGGTAGTGTGAAGACAGAAAAGTTTGAAACTGAACTTTTGATGATAAATGCGACTTAATTTAGAACATGGCAACGATGGATTTAGAAAGAAGTGACTGGAATAGTGTGGATTGTAGTAACGAGGAAGGGATGGGTGGTCAAAATGAAGAAAAAAAGTGGGAAAAGGTGGGGAAGGGTGGTAAGAAGCAGAGAGCCACTGAAAGAAAGAGAAAAAAGAGAAGTGAGGAAGACACTGATAGTGAAGGCATTGAAGGTAGTGAAGGAAAGAGCAGAAGAATAAAAAAATCCAACTATGTATACAGTAAGATTTGATGAAGGAGAAGGGGTTAAGAAGATTGATCCACTTAAGTTAATAAAAGCACTTAAAGCGCATGTTGGAGAAATTAAACATGCTAAAATATTGAGAGACGGAAATCTTCTGATTGGATGTAATTCGGAAGTTCAAGTGGAAAAGGCGAAGAAACTTGGGTGGTTGTGTAAAGTCAAAGTTAGAACAGTTGTTAGAGTTGGTGAAAAAATAAATTATGGAAGAAAAGGAATTATCACAGAAGTGCCTTCAAGTGTAAATATGAAAGATTTAGTTGGGAATTTAAAAGAAAGAAATAGGAAAGTAAAAGAAGCACAAAGACTGATAAAGGCTCCAGAAAACGTTGAAACAGAAACTGTGTTGCTGGAGTTTGAAACAAAAGAAGTGCCAAAGGAGGTTTTCTTTGGTTTGATAAGATTTAGTGTCAGGGAATTTGTGCCTAAACCAGTAAAATATTTCAACTGTCAGGAATTTGGCCATGTTGCAAAAATGTGTAAAGGAGAAAGGAGATGTGCCCGAAGTTCTGGAGACCATGAATATGGAAAATGTGGAGTTGGAGTTAGACCAAAGTCCTGTAGTTGTGGAGGAGAGTATGTGAAATGATGAAACAGCAAACAATTACACAGAGAACAAATGTTATGCAGAAAGTAACATATGCAGAAGCATGTAAAATGTTTGAAAAAGAAACAAAATGGGAAATCTTTGACAGGAGAAAAACAAGTAATACAAAAAGTTATGGAAATGGTTGAAAGGAAAATAGAAGAGGAAAATAAGAAAATGGTGACTTTTATTGCAGGAGTAATAAATGCAACTTCAGATGTGAAATCAAAGACGGAAAGGATTCAGATTATTAAGGCAGCATGCCATAGCTTAGATTTGAAGAATATTCGATGGGAAGATATAAGGGGAGAAATATGTAGTCAAGCAAGTCAAGAAGGATAATTTCAATCTTACAAAGGAATGCAAGGAGTCTTTTGTCAAATGGTCAAGATTTTAAACAGTTTATTTGTGAGCAGGAAGTAAAACCTGATATAATTTGATACAGGTAACATGGCTGAAGCCTCAGTATCTGGATTTAATTGCAGTAAGATCTGAAAGAAAAGAAGGAAATGAGGGGTGGGTGTCTTTCTCTGATTAAGGAAGGTATTCCATATAAAATAATTGATTTGGAGTATGTAGCAATTGAAATATGGGTTGAAGAGAATGTAATATTAATTAGAAAGTTTTACAATCCTTGTAAGAAGCTTGAAATAAGTAAACCTGAGGAGATGGACATGAAAGGAAATATTTGGTGTGGAGATTTTAATGCGCATCATTCATTATGGGGAGGTGAAAAACGTCATTATAATGATAAAGTTTTAGAAGCTTTTTAGATAGCAATAATCTTGTATGTTTGAATAATGGTAAGAAGACAAGAATTGATATTAATTCAGGTAAGGAATCTGTACTGGATTTAACATTTGTTTCTAGTTGTTTGGCTCCATTATGTGATTGGCAAGTTAAAAATAAGTCTTTTGGTTGTGATCATTACATTATTACCAGCAATATAAGAATGGGTCAGTACAGAGTTCTGAAATGATAGGAGGAAAGTGGATATTTGGGAAAGCAAACTGGGGAAAATGTAATCACTTATGTGAATGTAAGATTTTAAATGTTCAAAATGATTTGAGTATTGAAAGTATGAATCAAGAGATCAGTCAGTGTATTTTAGCAGCTGCTGAGGAGTTTATTTCAAAGAGATCAAGGAGAAATAGGAGAAGGTTATTTCCATGGTGGAATGATGAGTGTAGAACAGCAGTCAGAGAAAGAAATAAAGCATTTAAATTGGTTATAAGGTATGTATAAGTTGTATTTATATGGGAAAGAGTTAGAAAGGATGATTGTTTTGGTTTTTTTGGGAGTAGTTTTTGATAAGAAACTAACTTGAGAAAATCACAGAACATATAATGGAGAAAAGTGAAAAGTTTCTTAACATTATGAGGTGTTTAGCAGGTTGACATGAGGTGCAAGTTTTGAATCACTTAAAAATATTTATTTGTCACTAATTCGGTAAAGAATAGATTATGGGAGTGTGGTGTATGGTTCAGCGGCTAAAACTAGGTTAAAAAAAATTAGATGTTATTCAAGCTAGAGCATTGAGAATTTCTTTAGGGGCAGTTAAATCAACTCCAGTATGTGCTTTACAAGTAGAATCAGGAGAAATAATGATTATTTGCTAATTTATACTGATGGCTCAAAGGGTTAGACCCAAAAAATGAAGCAACTAGTATAGCAGTAGTGATTTATGAGTTAAAGATTAATATTTCAAAAAGAACATCTAATTATCTCAGTATATATGCAGCAGAATCATGTGCTGTTATTAGCTTTAGAATGGGTAGAGGATACTAATATAAATAAAATAATAGTTTGTAATGATTCATTATCTGCATTGTTGAGTATTGAAAAGGGACGTACAAATAATCATCAAAATATATTATATGAGGTTATGGCTGTTAATCATAGATTATGTGAACAAAATAAAAATGTAATATTATTTTGGAATCCTGCTCATGTAGGTATTTTGGGTAATGTAGGCAGATAGGTTGGCTAAGGAGGCTCTGATGCATGAATTATGATCCTTTGTGTCAGAATTTTTTTTCCATTTTTTAAAATTCTTTTCTTAAGGCATAAAAAAAGTAGGAAATTTTTTTTGTAAAAATAATTTTTTTTTATTTTTTATTTTTATGTGATCAATTGTAATTTTGTCCAAATACAAAGTTGTTATTTGAAAAATACATCAGTAGTATTGTTCCTTAGGGGTTATCTGATGTCACAATATTTTTTTTACTTGCAAGAGTCGTCTACAGTAGAAGGAGGGACCGGGTCGGTTCTCATGCTTTTTTGTCTGTCGGCCATGTTGGATTTAACAAAAATAATTTCTTGCATTTGCAGCTGATGGCCAGTAGTTGATGGTATATTTTATGAGGCATTAGTGTCCACTTCAGTGGTCTGTGTGCATTTATAACATAAAAATCCACAGGAAGCACAAGAAAATGGCTTTTAGATAGCTGTCCACTGTAGTGACCACTATGCATGGAAGGGTTAAAAAAGAAGATATTGATATGCCAATAAAGTTATCTAAATCTGAAGGGAAAAGTATAGTTTGGAGAGAAAGCAAGAAAATATGAAAAATTAGGTGGTATAATGAAATAAATGGAAGGCATTATATAGGATACAAAATACAGTTGATGTAGTAAGGATTAGAGGAATGAACAGAAGGGAGGACATAATTAGAAATAGAATAAGAACTGGTCACAGTTTTTCAAATGGAACTCGTTTTAAACTTATTGGTTTATGTAGTTGGTGTGAGACTAGAAATGATGGAACATGTTTTTATTGTAGGAAATATGTAAATCAAAGAAGATTATTAACAACGAAATTAAGTTTTAATGGACAATTAAAATTTGAAAATGTGGTTGATCAATTAAATAGTATTGAGGGGAAAAAGAAGATTTTTCATTTTTTTAAAAATACTGGGCTCATTATGAGAATCTGAGGTATAGATATTAGGATCCAATAGATGGCAGTAGTGCAACAGTAATGGATGCAAGCTGCCGTTAAAATCTAAAGAAAAAGAAGGCCTCCATTGCACTTCGCCACCAGCAGCGGTAAGTACCCTATTAATTTGCTACAAAAAGTTGTTTTAAGATGTTTTTAGGCGAAAAAGTAGTCCTTATAGCTTCATCTATCCACTTAGTTAATCCAAAATTAGGCTTCTTTGAAATGTGCTCCGGAGTTTTCGGAGCAGCGTAGCTCCACTAACGGGGTCAGGCGGCCATATTTCGGGGCCACCGTAGAGGATTATAGGACCCCATAACATTTTTCTAACCCCTGATGTGCAAGATTATTTCTTCAGATTAAAGCCTGAAATCAAAGATTAAAGTCAGAATGATTACCTTTTTTATGTGGCCCAAATTCTCTTCCACAGGCAAACATTTATTTAGTTACGCTTTTAATAATCTAATTGGCACATTATTTCAAACATTTCCTACCTGGTAGAAATATTTTTATTGTATATTTTGGATAATCAGCCTTTTCTGCATGCTTGTTCATGATAACGGATTATAATTGGTATGCTAATGCTATTCAGAAAGGAAAAATGTAAAAAAAACTATAGGGTTTCAATGACTGACAGAATGTTCTAGTCGCAGATTGAGTATCTAAAAGTCTTCAATCTGCTCTGTTTAAGAAAAGAAAAACACAGTGCAGATTGAAGATTGGTAAAAATTGGGCGTACTAGACCTTTAGCCATTTACTGAAGCAGGAGCTGCATTTAGAAGCTTCTAGCTTCATATACAAAACAAAGTCAGGTAGTAGCTTTCTGTGTGAAGGTTTATGATCAAATTAATTGCAAAAACTGGTCTCTACACAGTGTGCGGGGCAGAGAGAACTTCCGCGTCAGACCACTTGTCAAAAAATGAAGTCATGAAAATTGAAATTCAGCGCTTGTTATCCGTTTTTTCCATTTTCGTTTTGTGCACTAAATGGGAAATCGGATAACGGGCCGAGATGAGCCGTTATCTGATTTCCGATTTTGGTTTAATAAACGTAAAGCAAAAAGATGAGTCTATTTTTGTTTTTTCATTTCAAATGAAAAAATCGAACTGCCTGAAAATACACGGACCATTTTAATCTCCATTTTTGTCCATTTTTATTTATGTCCTTGACTTGGAACTTGAATATTTTGATTCTAAAGTACAAACAGAATAACCGAATTCCAAAGACTTACCAATATTTGTGCTCTAAATAGACCCATCCATCCATCCATCCATCCATCCATCCATCCATCTTCTTCCGCTTATCCGGGGTCGGGTCGCGGGGGTAGCAGCTTCAGAAGGGAGGCCCAGACGTCCCTCTCCCCGGCCACTTCTTCCAGCTCTTCCGGGGGAATCCCAAGGCGTTCCCAGGACAGCCGAGAGACATAGTCCCTCCAGCGTGTCCTGGGTCTTCCCCGGGGCCTCCTCCCGATGGGATGTGCCCAGAACACCTCATCAGGGAGGAGGCGTCCAAGAGGCATCCTGACCAGATGCCCGAGCCACCTCAACTGGCTACTCTCGATGAGAAGGAGCAGTGGCTCTACTCCGAGTCCCTCCCGGATGACTGAGCTTTTCACCCTATCTCTAAGGGAGAGCCCAGCCACCCTACGGAGAAAACCCAATTTCGGCCGCTTGTATCCGTGATCTCGTTCTTTCGGTCATGACCCAAAGCTCATGACCATAGATGAGGGTGGGAACATAGATCGACCGGTAAATCGAGAGCTTCGCTTTTTGGCTCAGCTCTCTCTTCACCACGACGGACCGGTACAGCGCCCGCTTGACAGCAGACGCTGTGCCAATCTGCCTGTCGATCTCCCGCTCCCTTCTTCCCCCATTCGTGAACAAGATCCCAAGATACTTGAACTCCTCCACTTGGGGCAGGACACCTCCCCCCCCTGACCCGGAGAAGGCACTCTACCCTCTTCCGGCTCAAGACCATGGCCTCGGATTTGGAGGCACTGATCCTCATCCCGGCCGCTTCACACTCGGCTGCGAACCGCTCCAGCGAGAGCTGCTGATCACGACCTGATGAAGCCAAGTGAAGTCCTTGCTGAATTCTCAAAAACATAAAACTTGCACAGATTTTTATGTGAGATTTGATATTTTCTATCAACAAAGTGGTAAAAGGTTATTCAAAGGCTGAATAAAGTTGGACGGCTGCTCCGCTTTCTGCTCATCTTTCTGATTATGTTAAGGACAAGAGGTGAAGCACTTCTTTGTGATGAAGAGTATTTTGACCAAACTATGAATTTAGTGAACTTAGTAAAAGTTTCCATTTCAGTAGTCCGCAGAGTTTAAAGATGTGACATCAGTGACACTGATGTGAGGAGATAGTTCTGCAGAGCAGAATCTCTATTTGAAGCCACCCTAATTCAATCACAGAGTTATATGTAATCTGGCTTTTCATCCTGCACATCCATGAAAGTCTCTTTTCATTTACCACATAAATGCCTTATGCTCTTATAGCATTTCTGTTTTCATCCTCTTTTTCATCTACATGTAAAAGTCAGCCACTGTCTATCAGTCAGCACACCTACTACACCTTCTATTCATTACTTCCCAGAGGATTAGACCGATTTAGCAAAATCTCTTTCTGCTGCTGTAAATAGACAGATGGGCCCTTCCCCCATCCTATATGTACACACAAGGTCCTTTCAGTGGCTTCAAAAAAACGGGACATTTCTGAACAGAAATTATGCACTGAATCCCCTGTTCTTGATCTGCCTGTATCGCTCTATCAGGTGTAGTTTGTCAGTTTCTTTCTATTTTTTTGTTTGTTATGCTGCTTGCAATATTTACCAGGAACATATAAAAATACAGTCCAATAATATATAAAGTTACCTTTTAATACCTTTAGTCTCAATATGACATACTGTGTAATTTTGCATGCTTTAATGTTGGAGCACATTGCGTTGCCATTAACTTCAAAAGTAGCTTTACAACAAAGCTTCCAATGCTGTAGGTGCCTGGTAGACAAGAAGGTTTTATGAGAGATAAAAGAGGTGTGGGAGTCAGGCCACAGACTAAGTAAGCTGAGAGATAGAAAAAGACGGTGTGGGTTGCATGAAAGTTTACTAACGCTGGTTACACACAGCCCCCTCTGGTGGCAAGGATGGGGCTGAAAAGGCCTTCCAAAGGCCTTTCAGAACAAGGCCTTTAGAATGACCCATAGCAACACACTCATATATAGATATTAAAGGTCACTCTGCTTCCTCTTGCTTTAGATTGTGCAAAAACATTGACTAAGACCATGCCAACACTCCTGTTTTTAACAGGGAGTGGGAGTCATGGTATAGACCACATCGGACATAACCACTAATCTCTGTCTCTGTCAGAAGATCACCACAGTGATTCAGTCATTATAAGTAAATCCCTCAACTGGCACATAAATTTTGGGGCATTATTAAAAAACAGAGACAAAGTACCATATGGTCAGGAAACTCACATGCTCAGAAGTTAATCTCTCTTCCACATGAGCTGTTTGTTTTTTAACCTGTTCTACTACACCGTATTCCAAATTATTATGCAAGTGATATTTTGGAAGCGTGGAAGCATATACCTACCACCTGTGCTGTAAGGTATATGCATACATTCCAGCATATTCCAAATTATTATGTTCTCAGATTTTCTTAAATGGTCAATGCAAATGATGGTCAGTATAATTTTCAAGTCATGAACTATTACAGTATATATCAAATTTTACTGAACAAAGCTCCCCATGAGAACAGTATTTTATTTCAAAAATAAAAAAACTCAAAATGCACTGTACCAAATTATTATGCACAGCAGATTTTCTAAACATTTTATGAATTATAAAGAACTGCAAACGGTTATTCTTTGAATGTGGAGAATTAAATGTACTAAAATCAAAAGCTATTTCAGTCAAAAACATCTTAACAGATGTTAACATAGGACCCCTTCTTTGATATCATAGGACCCCTTCTTTGATATCACAGCACAATTCCCGCATCTATTGAACTTGTGAGTTTGTGGATAGTTTCTGCTTGAATTTCTTTGCAGGATGTCAGAATACCTTCCCAGAGCTGCTGTTTTGATATGAACTGCTTTCCACCCTCAGATCTTCTGCTTGAGGAAACTCCAAAGGTTCTCAATAGGGTTGAGGTCAGAGGATGGTGACCACACCATGAGTTTCTCCCCTTTTATGCCCATAGCAGCCAATGACACAGTGGTATTCCTTGCAGCATGAGATGGTCTTTGTCATGCATGAAGTTGATTTTGCTATGGAAGGCACGGCTCTTCTTTTTGAACCATGAAAGAAAGTGATCAGTCAGAAAGTCCATATACTTTGCTGAGGTCTTTTTCACACCTTCAGGGACTCTGAAGGGGTCAACCAGCTCTCTCTCTCTCCCCATGATTTCCTAACCCTAACCCAAAAAATGACTCCACCAAATCCTTGCTGACGTCACAGCCGTGTTGGGACGTGGTGGCCATCCACCACCAATCCACTACTGTGTTCTTCTGGACCATCCAGGGTTGCACACCAGTCATCAGTGAGCAAGTCTGTTTGAAAATTAACCTTCATGTATGGCTGGGGCCACTGAGACTGTTTCTGCTTGTGAGCTCTGGTTAGGGGCCCAATAGTAGGTTCATGCACCACAAGCCTCTGGAGGATCCTCCACCTTGAAGTTCCAGAGGCATCAGCAGCTACAACTAACTGTTTGTTGCTTTGTAAGGGTATTTTAACAGATGCTCTCTTAATGCAATGAATTTGTCTAACAGAAACCTTCCTCATTATGCCTTTATCTGTACAAACCCATCTTTGTTCTGAATCAGCCATAAATCTCTTCACAGCATCCTTTTGATGTTGATATGTGTCAGTCAGTTTAGAAATTACACGTTCATTTAGAAATTAACTTGTGAATTACATTTCTAAACTTGAAATGTCATTCACTGCGATGTGGGCCAAAGGGGATATATGTTAATTCAGGAAAATTAAACAGTGGGGCTAAAGATTACCGTGGTGGCAAGTAGGACTTCCAACTATAAACATTGGAGCTCATTGCAGATGATAAATGGTCAAAAATAGCCACAAAAATAAACTAAAGGTGCAACTGAAAGCTTTTTCTTTCAATATTTAGAAGGTGACAGGGATTAAGGGAGGGCAAGTATTGTGAAAAAATGTTTCATTGACATAATTTTATAAATGATTACTATTAAAGTCCACTGCTTATCACCTATTTACTGCTATTACCAACTTATCAGTCACCCTAATAAACAGTAGAGGAAACTTTTTCAGCTCTTGTTGTATTAAATATATGGGAGAAAGATCTAAGAAAGGCAATCAAACAAATGTGATATTAGATGGATAAATTCAAACTAAAGGCAGATTAGTGATGTGAAAGATGATGGCTTAAGGAAAATTGTCATCATTGTAACAAATGATGGCAATGTCTCCATCATTGTCTCCATTATGTGATGAAGACTATTCTGGTCTACATCATATGATGGATTCTCCATATTGTATCATATGGAGAAGACTACAAAAGTGACGCTGAGATAACGTCCACAAGCTACTGGTCTCATTAAAGACTACTAGACATTTCTTACTAACCTGAATTATTTTACTGCTACATTGAGGAACAGTTGGACCACCATTCCAAACTTGTGACTGTAATGAAAATAGAAGAGAGATATTATGTTGAATCATGTACCTATTATTCTTATATTTCACAACAGTGGAACATTTCAAAGAAAGTCAGCCCACTTAGGACAGATACTGCAAGGAATATGATCATAAAATTAAATGGCTATACCGCCTATGGCGGGGCATTAACCTGAGAGGAATATTGAGGTTTTTATTTTGAAATTTTCAGTAAGCTTCGCAAGGCAGTCACTGTCTTTCCCTATGTAATGCTATGGCAGGCCCCAAAATATAAAGATATAAATAAAAAGACATTCTATTGGGTGTAGAACAATAGGTGCCTTCCATAGGGTAGGGTATGGCAGGCCCCAGTAAAGGTTTCACAAATCCCAATCCAGATTATAATATTCTGCTATTAGAGCAGAATAATCTAGTCCAGGTTTGAAGAGTCTATGTGTTGTAGTTTTGAAATTAGAGCAGTTCTATTGTGATCCAGAGGCAAAAAAGTGGCGAAATAAACCTTTATTGAAGTGTCACAAATCAGAAAAAAGTTTCACAAATCCCAAACATGGTTTAAAATATTCTGCTAATAGAGAAGAAGAATCCAATATAGGTTTGAAGTGTCTACGTCTTGTAGTTTTAGAGCTGGAGCAATTCCAGTGTGACCACGATCGGAAAAAGGGCAAAAATGGCAATTTATTGAAGTTTCACAAATCAGAACAAGGTTTCACAAATCCCTAACATGGTTTTAAATATTCTGCTATTAGAGCAGAAGAATCCAGTCCAGGTTTGAAAAGTCTGGTGTTGTAGTTTTTTAACTACAGGAGATTAAAAATGCGGAAGGTAGTGAAAAATTAGGTGGAATCGCCCTTTAGCCATTTCCTGAATCGGTAGCTGGAATCGGAAACTAACTTCAGCTTCATCATCTGAAGGCAGACCAGGCAGACACTCCATGTTGCTTTCTTGTATGACAGCCTGTTTTTTCCAGCCATTGAACCATACCGCTACCTACTGGTCGTTTTTTAAACTATGTAATCACATCTGTACAGTTCAAAAATAAACATTAGATCTATAAATAATTTTGGAGTATTATAAGGAGGGGCTGAGGTATTCCGTTAACATCCTTGCCACTTCAACACAAGAACAGTGACAGAAGTTCAGAGGAAACACTAGACTACGGACAAAAACCAGATGACCCAATGTGACAGGATCCTTTCTGCGTTGTGCTGGTTTTATGGAGTGATCAGGCTGTGACAGAGTTAGTCTTTAAAAAGGATGGTTTCTCGATTTATTCTGACGAGAACAAACAGAAAACAACCATGTTATAGACTGCCTGCTCCAAGTCCTACACAAAACAAAAGTACATAACAAAAATTTACTTAATAAATCTACAAATAAACTGGATGTATTTAGATGAAAAATAAACAGCACACAACTCTCCCGCAGGACAACATGACAAAAGGGGAGGATATAAGGGGCACAAACAATTTAAAGACACTACCATAGAAGAAGAAATAAAAAGGAGGAGCTTCCAATTTTAAAGTAACACGGTTAAAACAATGACAGAGTTCTTTAGAGGTGTTTCAGTCAGGTAAGGAACAATACAAATAACAATACAAATAACCAAATAAAAAACTTTTGTTTCATTACTACAAAAGAGAAATACAACCAGGTTACACCAGCTTTCGACCAGCATTTTAACACACCACTTGCGCACAAATCTGAGGCTGTTGGAAGCATGAACCGAGTCTCAAAAATCCTTGTGCAATTGTAACCTGATCTGTGGTTAAATGCAGTTTTGTCTGTGTGTTTCAAGTGACTTGTGCGTACTTATTTAACATTTGTAGGCATAGGAGAAGGTTTGAATGTGTAACTATCAGATTTGTGACATTGAAGTTAAAAAATCAGTGTAGAATTTTAATGTTTGTAAAAATTGTAATTGTGTGTGTGTGCTTTTATTTTGTATTTGTAATTTTTTTACATTTGTGTGTGCCTTTGACCACTTATTTACAAGTACCCGGAGTTACACACAAACTTTCTTTTTTATGGTTTACAAATCATGTTTCACAGATACAAATATCCAAGGTTACACACAAAGATGCTTACACGGACTACAAATCCAGCATTGCACATGCACAGGTATTTTGAGACTATTTTCACTCCAAACTTTCAGTCCTCTGCGTGATCCTGCAGGGATACGACAGTTGATGAATAGATGAATGATTTTTTGCAGGTATTGTGCACTTTTGTTTTGAAGGCGGAGTTTTTATGCCAGTGACGTAAGGCTGTTCTTGTGGAGCACGTTGTAGAGAGGGAGGGCAGAGCGCAGGGTCCACACGCTAAAAGACGCTCACTGCAGACTAGCGCCATATTATTATTATTATTATTATTATTATTATTATTATTATTAAACAGGAAGCAGACGCTGAGAATCCAATGAATGGAGTTACTTTTTGCCTTGTTGGGATTCCGCCTCACTCGGACACTGAAGTAAGTTTAAAGTCAAGATCCTGATTAAGTGTTTTGTTCTGCTTTGTTTCTAACTTCGCTCTCTGCTGGTGCTGAAACCACACGTACATGTTGCACATTGTGTGCTTTTCGGCTGCTCGACAGAACTCCTTTAGAGGTTGCAGTGGACTTGTCTTTCACTGAATGAATGGATCTCTGTTCTGATGACGCAGCTCTGCATGTTAGATATTCCCGTGTGTTACGTAACTTGTTACATTTGCGGATCGGAAATGTTCCAGTATTATTACCATTTCAACCTCATGATGTTTGTATACTCCTGAGAAAGCGCTGTTATGTTTGCAAATGAAATGATGGTGAAGATGCAAAGTCAGAAATCAGTGACAGACAGAAGTTACTGGGATGTTTCAGCTTGTTCTTCAGCTGTGGGATCAGTGCTGTTGGATCCATGAGGATCCAGAGGAATGCTCCACGGTTTACGAGGGTTGGCTAAACAGACAATAAGAAATGGGTCTGGAATGGAATTCATGCATTCCCATATGACGGCCCACACTCGGTGACAGAAGGGACATTGTTGTCTTCATCTGTGTTTCAGCACAGAGGCATTCATTCAGAGCTGGTAGTATTTCTATAAAACAGATTTTTTTTTAAATGCCAGGATGTCAGTAATAAAATGTTTGTCTTTACAAATGATGGCTCTGAAATCAAGCATCCTGTCATCACTCCCATTACACAGCTCTATTTTTAACAGGCCTTCGGTGATCTTATTCCCAGTTTATTACTGTGAGAATGTGCCATGGCCCAGTTAGTGTCAGCTTCATGAGAAAATCAGTGACTCTGTGAAGAGAGCTTCTAAACCTGAGAACAGTTAGTGACACAGTTCAGGTTCAGAGAAACATCTGGACCTCCTTTAGTGGTGTATGAGGGAAATCAAACATCATAATAACTTCACAAATTTCCACCAAGTTATGGTGGAAGTTAACATTTAGCCACACCTAAAAACAAAATGTAATTACTTTATGTTGCACCAATTCCAAATAATAGATATATATTAATGCATTCATCATCATCATCATCACAAAACTGAGATTTTGCTTGGAAATCAGACCCTTTATACTATGTTTAAGGGGTAGTATAGGCCCTTTAAACATTTATATGATCCTTTTATGCACACAAGTACCACACTCTGAAAACCAAAGTTGTCTGTGGGCAAAATGAAAGAAGTCCTCACTCATTGCACTTTTGTTGATTATTGTACAGCTTTAAAAACTAAATGAATTCATGTGGGCATTATATAATTTTGGTTATTTGGGAGTGAAAACTGCACTATGTTCCTACCAAATAAAATCCAAATCCTGGTTCCCTCTGTAGTTGACATAAGTTATTGTTCTTGCATCAACAATTCAAGGACATATATATATATATAAATAATTCCCTTCTCACCCACCGCGGGTGGTTCTTATCCTCTGAGCTCGGGTCCTCTACCAGAGGCCTGGGAGCTTGAGGGTTCTGCGCAGTATCTTGGCTGTGCCAAGGACTGCACATTTTTGGACTGAGATGTCTGATGTTGTTCCTGGGATCTGTGGTAGCCATTGGTCCAGTTTGGGGGTGACTGCCCCGAGGGCCCCGATGACCACAGGCACCACTGTGGTCTTCACCTTCCAGGCCCTCTCCAGTTCCTCCCTGAGGCCCTGGTATTTCTCTAGTTTCTCGTGCTCCTTTTTCCTGATGTTGTAGTCGCTTGGTATTGCTACATCTACCACAACGGCTTTCCTCTGTTGTTTATCCACTACGACAATGTCTGGTTGGTTCGCCATTACCATTTTGTCTGTCTGGATCTGGAAGTCCCACAGGATCTTAGCTCTGGCGTTCTCCGCCACCTTTGGGGGTGTTTCCCACTTTGATCTCGGGGTTTCCAGTCCATATTCTGCACAGATGTTTCTGTACACTATGCCTGCAACTTGGTTATGTCGTTCCATGTACGTTTTCCCTGCCAGTATCTTGCACCCTGCTGTTATGTGCTGGACTGTCTCAGGGGCCTTCTTGCACAACCTACACCCTGGGTCTTATCTGGTGTGGTAGATCTGGGCCTCTATTGCTCTGGTGTTTAGGGCCTGTTCCTGGGCGGCCAGGATGAGGGCCTCTGTGCTGTCCTTGAGTCCAGCTTTTTCCAGCCATTGGTAGGATTTACTGATATCAGCCACTTGGGTTATTTGCTGGTGGTACATCTCATGTAGGGGCTTGTCCTCCCATGATGGTATCTCTGGCACCTCAACCTCCGTTCCCTGTTGTCTGAGACATTCACTGAGCCCATTGTCTGTTGAGGCTTTGTCCCTGATGTATTTATGGATCTTAGTTGTTTCATCCTGGACTGTGGTTCTCACACTCACTAGTCCTCTGCCTCCTTCCTTGCAGCTCGTGTACAGTCTCAGGGTGCTGGATTTGGGATGGAACCCTCCATGCATTGTTAGTAGTTTTCTAGTCTTAATATCCGTGGCTTTTATCTCCTCCTTTGGCCACATATATATATATATATATATATATATATATATATATATATATATATATATATATATAAGGTATATGCATAGGTGGAAGCATATACCTACCACCTATGCTGTAAGGTATATGCATACATTCCAGCATATTCCAAATTATTATGTTCTCAGATTTTCTTAAATGGTCAATGCAAATTATGGTCAGTATAATTTTCAAGTCATGAACTATTACAGTATAAATCAAATTTTACTGAACAAAGTTCCCCATGAGAACAGTATTTTTTTCAAAAGTAAAAAACTCAAAATGCACTGTACTAAATTATTATGCACAGCAGATTTTCTAAACATTTTATGAATTATAAAGAACTGCAAACGGTTATTCTTTGAATGTCTAGCATTAAGTGGTCACATACTAAAATCAAAAGCTATTTCAATCAAGAACATCTTAACAGACCCAGTTATAAGTTAACATAGGAGCCCTTCTTTGATATCACCTGCACAATTCTAGATCCATTGACACTGGAAGTACTGGAGTTAGTCCATTTTGACATTTTACCTATGCAGTCTAGAGATAGGCCAAATGACCTGAAGGATTTTATCTAGCCGGTGCTAGCCGGTAACCCTAATAAGTACCCTGGTAATGGCCTCAACGCATCTCACAGTTGCACAATTGTTCCTTAGACTTAGACTTAGACTTCGACTTAGACTGACTTTGTTGTCATTTTGCATTCACAGGGTGTATACAGAACGAAATTTCGTTGCATACGGCTCAGGACAATGTTTGAGGTTCCAATGTTGTGAGTAAAATAAAATACAGTATAAAATATGAATATAAATCTAAATATAAAATATAAAGTGCAGGACTGACAGTAAAATAGAAGTTATTTAGCTCTGTACATGTGCAAGGTATAAAGTGGAGACCAGTTTTCGAGTGCAGTCCAGTTAAGAGTTCAGCAGTCTGATGGCAAGTGGGAAAAAGCTGTTTCGGAACCAGGTGGACCTGCACCGGATGCTGCGGTACCTCTTTCCAGAGGGCAGCAGGGAGAACAGTCCATGGTGGGGGTGTGAGGGGTCACTGATGATGTTTCGGCCTCAGGACACGCATCCTGCATCGATGGTTGACCTGACACTTCGCCCTTTTTCCTGAGCTGGGTGTGGAAGGTTGTTGCCGAAGCAGTTTCTCCTTGTGTGCCTTCTTCTCACTCACACGAGAGTTACCGAACTCTTTTGCAAGCTCAACCAGGAAGTCCACCCGTCTCTCCTGCACCCCAATGCATGCCTGATAAAGCACATGTGCATTCAGTGCTGCCATGTCAATCATGTTTGCCAGGTTTGCTGACCAGCTGTCACATAGTGATGGAACCTTGGTCACCCCCCGCAAGATTATGACTGAAATAAATGCCATTAGTTCTTGTGAACTAAATAGGTGAAGCAGTCACCTATTTATCCTCCACAGCAAAAAAGGCTGCATGCAAATTTGCATGTGCAAAGTCTCCCAGATTTCTTTTGCTTACACTTTTTGCATGATTTTTTTGAGGTGGATCAACACAATTAATTTGGTTAGTTTATTTCTAAACTGTCATTTTATACCCACTTAGCTTTATTTAAAAGAAAAACATTACTAACTTCTTTTAGAAAAACCTTTGCATATTTCTTGAAACAGATTGCATGTTTTGCAAACTCTATGTACATTTGGCAAAATGACCTGGATAATGCAGCACAACATCATGGATCAGCTGCAAAAGGTCACATCTCTCCAAAAACACTTCATGTATGCTTCAAAACTAAACTGACTAGTTGTAGGTATCATAGATACCCACCCCCAACATGGACTATTCACACTCCTACCTTCTGGCCTGACGGTCAACGGCCACATTTACAATTGAAGAAGAATGCTAATTTGAGCCATCAGAGTCGTCAGTTTGGACTCAGGGTCTTTTGGCACTGTTTCAGTACGTCTAGGGAGAGGTCGAAAACCTAGTACTCCTAGTGTTGAACTTGTGAGTTTGTGGATAGTTTCTGCTTGAATTTTTTTGCAGGATGTCAGAATACCTTCCCAGAGCTGCTGTTTTGATATGAACTGCATTCCACCCTCAGATCTTCTGCTTGAGGAAACTCCAAAGGTTCTCAATAGGGTTGAGGTCAGAGGATGGTGACCACACCATGAGTTTCTCTCCTTTTATGCCCATAGCAGCCAATGACACAGTGGTATTCCTTGCAGCATGAGATGGTCTTTGTCATGCATGAAGATGATTTTGGTTCAGAAGGTACAGCTCTTCTTTTTGAACCATAAAAGAAAGTGATCAGTCAGAAAGTCCATATACTTTGCTGAGGTCTTTTTCACACCTTCAGGTACTCTGAAGGGGCCGACCAGCTCTCTCTCTCCCCATTATTTTGGCCCAAAAAATGACTCCACCACCTCCTTGCTGACGTCACAGCCGTGTTGGGACGTGGTGGCCATCCATCACCAATCCACTACTGCATCCATCTGGACCATCCAGGGTTGCACAGCAGTCATCAGTGAACAAGTCTGTTTGAAAATTAATCTTCATGCCCACTGAGACTGTTTCTGCTTGTGAGCTCTGGTTAGGGGCCCAATAGTAGGTTCATGCACCACAAGCCTCTGGAGGATCCTCCACCTTGAAGTTCCAGAGGCACCAGCAGCTTCAAATAACTGTTTGCTGCTTTGTAAGGGCATTTAAACAGATGCTCTCTTAATGCAATGAATTTGTCTAACAGAAACCTTCCTCATTATGCCTTTATCTGTACAAACCCATCTTTGTTCTGAATCCGCCATAAATTTCTTCACAGAATGATAACGCTTCAGTTTTCGTTAAATATTTAATGTTTTCGTACCTTGCCATCTGATGATTTTCGTCAGCAGAGAGATCCTTTCTCTTTCCCATATTGCTTGAAACCTGTGACCTGCTTAATAATGTGGAGCATCCTTTTTAAGTAGATTTTCTTTAATTGAGCTCACCAGATAAACTAATCACCCTGCTCTCTGAAATTAATTATAGTGATTCAAAGAGCCCTGACACACAATACCATCTATAAATTTAATAGCAGAACAAAAAATGTAATCTTTATGACACTTATATATATATATATATTTATCAGGATTGGGTTTTTCACTGTGAGGATGTTTGTTTTTTGTGTGTTTATTTTAGGTTTCTGTGTCTCTTGAGTCTCTGTGTTGTTCTGTCTTCCCCTTGATTGTTCCCAGCTGTGTCTCGTTCCATGATTACCCTCTGTGTATTTAACCCCACCTGTGTTCCTTGTTCCTCGTCGGGTCCTTGTCTATCTGTCGCATTGTCCTGCTGTCAATTCGTGTTCCAGTTGCTACCAGCCTTAAGCCTTAGCTTTCCGCTCAGCTGTGCTGCCTGGGTTTTTGGATTGCTTTTTTCATCAATAAAACCATTATTTCTCTCACACCAGCCTGGGGTCCTCAGCGTCTGCCTCACCACCTCATACTGCACTACATGACACTTGTGTATATAATGTTCTGTATTTTTTGCCACAAACTGTGTGTGTAACGTGTTTCGTGTGCTAAGGAGCGATCATAAATGGCAGAGAAGAGATTCAAGGTGAGTCAGGCAGTTCTCTTGCCTCATGGCAGGGGGTGCTCATGATTCCAGACATTGTGAGTCCACAACTGCAGAATAAGAGACAGTAACAGCGAGCTAGGCATACAGTAAAGTCAAGTGCTGCGATATATTTATTTCTCCTTGTACCACAGCAACGACTTATTAATCACAAAACAAACATTTAGCCTAAAACCATACCACTGCAACACACTGAATGTTCTGCTCTTTGTGTGGGAAATATCAGTGTTTGGCTTTTTTGTGGCGTTGTTGTCAGTTGCTATGGCAACGAGGCTATGCGTAGCTGCGCTGCTACAGAGAGCTAGAAAGACTTGGTTTTGAGTTGTACTTTAACGGTTTTTCCCTTTGCTGTGGAGCACAGCACAAAATTAATAATATCTACATGTCCAAGTTTGATCGAGTTAACGGAATTATTCTATGGCGGCAGCGAGGCTATGGATGGCATGTAAAAGAATTGTCTTTTTGCCCTCCAGTGTTGTCCGCATGCGATGAAATTTCCTTATGTAAACAATAACATGCAGGGGGTCTATATTTGTAAATATGATTATGATTAAATCAGTACCTCACTAGCAATGAATCTCACCGCACGTCACTGATATATATATATATATATATATATATAGGTAACATTCCACGTCCCAAGAGCCAGCTTCTGCAACCGAGGATCGGACCGCCAGGGTCCCCTCCCTCTGCTGCCACCCATCACACAATGCACCCGACCCCTTTGGCCCCTCTCACGGGTGGTGGGCCCATAGGAAGTGGGGCCCATGTTTCCTCTTCGGGCTAAGCCCGGCCGGGCTCCATGGGAAAAAGCCCGGCCACCAGACACTCGCCGTCTTGCTCCCCCTCCAGGCCTGGCTCCAGAGAGGGGCCCCGGTGATCTGCGTCCTGGCAAGGGAACACAAAGGCGGCAAGGCGCATGCTGCCAAGGCGGCATGCGGCTCAGGTGGTTGCTGAGGCAACAACTCGGGCATGGGAGGAGAAAGACTTCCGTACAGATTCAAGACGATTCTGGTCCACCAGCCGGTGTCTCGGGGGGGGGGTGGGAGGGGAAACAGAACGGCACCAACACTGTTTATAGTGGGGATGGTGTGCTGCTGACCTCTACTCGGGACGTTGTGGGCCGGTGGGCAGAGTACTTTGAAGACCTCCTCAATCCCACCAATATGCCTTCCATTGGGGAAGCTGAGCCTGGGGACTCTGGGTTGGGCTCTCCAATCTCTGGGGACAAGGTCGCCGAGGTGGTTAAAAAGCTCCTCGGTTGCAAGGCCCCGGGGGTGGATGAGATCCGCTTGGAGTTCCTTAAGGCTCTGTATGTTGTAGGGTTGTGTTTGCTGACGCGACTCTGCAATATCGCATGGACATTTGGGGCAGTTCCCCTGGATTGGCAGACTGGGGTGGTGGTCCCCCTGTTCAAAAAGGGGGACCGGATGGTGTGCTCCAATTATAGAGGGGTCACACTCTTAAGCCTCCCTGGCAAGGTCTATTCAGGGGTCCTGGAGAGGAGGGTCCGTCGGATAGTCGAACCTCGGATTCAGGAAGAGCAGTGTGGTTTTCGTCCTGGTCGTGGAACACTGGACCAGCTCTACACCCTCGGCAGGGTCCTGGAGGGTGCATGGGAGTTCGCCCAACCGGTCTACATGTGTTTTGTGGACTTGGAGAAGGCGTTCGACCGTGTCCCTCGGGGAGCCCTTTGGGAGGTTCTCCGGGAGTATGGTACCAGGCCCTTTGATACGGGCTGTCAGGTCCCTGTATGACCAGTGTCAGAGTCTAGTCTGCATTGCCGGCAGTAAGTCGGGCTCATTTCCGGTGAGAGTTGGACTCCGCCAGGGCTGCCCTTTGTCACCGATTCTGTTCATTACTTTTATGGACAGAATTTCTACGCGCAGCCAAGATGTTGAAGGGATCCGTTTTGGGATCCGTTTTCTCTGCTTTTTGCGGATGATGTGGTCCTTTTGGCTTCATCAGGTCGTGATCTGCAGCTCTCGCTGGAGCGGTTCGCAGCCGAGTGTGAAGCGGCCAGGATAAGGATCAGTGCCTCCAAATCTGAGGCCATGGTCTTGAGCCGGAAAAGGGTAGAGTGCCTTCTCCGGGTCAGGGGGGGTGTCCTGCCCCAAGTGGAGGAGTTCAAGTATCTTGGGATCTTGTTCACGAATGGGGGAAGAAGGGAGCGGGAGATCGACAGGCAGATTGGCGCAGCGTCTGCTGTCAAGCGTGCACTGCACCGGTCTATTGTGGAGAAGAGAGAGCTCAGCCAAAAAGCGAAGCTCTCGATTTACCGGTCGATCTACGTTCCCACCCTCATCTATGGTCATGAGCTTTGGGTCATGACCGAAAGAACGAGATCGCGGATACAAGCGGCCGAAATGGGTTTTCTCCGTAGGGTGGCTGGGCTCTCCCTTAGAGATAGGGTGAGAAGCTCAGTCATCCGGGAGGGACTCAGAGTAGAGCCGCTGCTCCTTCACATCGAGAGGAGCCAGTTGAGGTGGCTCGGGCATCTGGTCAGGATGCCTCCTGGACGCCTCCCTGGTGAGGTGTTCCGGGCACATCCCACCGGGAGGAGGCCCCGGGGAAGACCCTGGACACGCTGGAGGGAAGTCTGGGCCTCCCTTCTGAAGCTGCTACCCCCACGACCCGACCCCGGATAAGCGGAAGAAGATGGATGGATGGAAATATATATATGTACCGGTACAGTGCCCGCTTGATGGCAGAGGCTGCGCCAATCCGCCTGTCGTTCTCCCGCCGGTACCCATCACCTGCTTCCAGGGCAAAAAGGCCCGATGGACTCCTTCTTCAGCCTGACGGCATCCCTCACCGAAGGTGTCCACCAACGGGTTCGAGGGTTGCTGCCGCGACAGGCACCGACAACCTTGTGGCCATAGCTCCGATCGGCCGCCTCGACAATGGAGGCACGGAACATGGTCCACTCAGACTCCATGTCCCCCACCTCCCCCGGGACGTGTTCAAAGTTTTGCCGGAGATGGGAGTTAAAGCCCCGTCTCACAGGGGATTCCACCAGACGTTCCCAGCAGACCCTCACAACACGTTTGGGCCTGCCAGGTCTGACCGGCTTCCTCCCCCACCACCGGGGCCAACTCACCACCAGGTAGTGGTCAGTGGACAGCTCCGCACCTCTCTTCACCCGAGTGTCCAAGACATACGACTGCAGATCCGATGAAACGATGACAAAGTCGACCATCGAACTGCGGCTTAGGGTGTCCTGGTGCCAAGTGCACATATGGACACCCTTATGCTTGAACATGGTGTTCGTTATGGACAATCCATGGCGAGCACAGAAGTCCAGCAACAGAACACCGCTCGAGTTCAGGTCGGGCGGGCTGTTCCTCCCAACCACGCCCCTCCAGGTCTCACTGTCGTTGCCCACGTGAGCGTTGAAGTCCCCCAGCAGGACAAGGGAGTCCCCAAGAGGAGCACTCTCCAGTACCCCCTCTAAGGACTCCAAAAAGGTTGGGTAATCTGAACTGTCGTTCGGCCCGTAAGCACAAACGACAGTCAGAACCCGTCCCCCCACCCGTAGGCGGAGGGAGGCTACCTTCTCGTTCACCAGGGTAAACCCCAACGTACAGGCGCCGAGATGGGGAGCAACAAATATGCCCACTCCTGCCCCACGCCTCTCACTTTGGGCAACTCCAGAGTGGAAGTATGTCCAGCCCCTCTCAAGGAGACTGGTTCCAGAACCAGAGCCATGCGTCAAGGTGAGACTGACTATTTCTAGCTGGAACCACTCGACCTCACACACTAGCTCTGGCTCCTTCCCCACCAGAGAGGTGACATTCCACGTCCCAAGAGCCAGCTTCTGCAACCGAGGATCGGACCGCCAGGGTCCCCTCCCTCGGCCGCCACCCATCACACAATGCACCCGACCCCTTTGGCCCCTCTCACGGGTGGTGGGCCCATGGGAGGGGATGGACCATGTTTCCTCTTTGGGCTGAGCCCGGCCTGGCTCCAGAGTGGGGCCCCGGTGACCCGCGTCTGGGCGAGGGAACACGAAGTCCAATGGTGCCTTTCATCATTGGGGTCTTCGGGCTGCACTTTGTCTGGTCCCTCACCTAGGACCTGTCTTCCTTGGGTGACCCTACCAGGGGCATGAAGCCCCAGACAGCATAGCTCCTAGGATCATTGGGGCACTCAAACACCTCCACCACAATAAGGTGGCAGCCCAAGGAGAGGATTAACTATTGAGTGTTTTAGCTTTTCATCTTTTCAGCTGGTTTGGTCACATGAGCTGCACACTATCAAACAATCTTTTAAGAAAACCTTCAATGGCAGGTAAAATAGTAGGTGACAGTTTGAGCTCATTAAGGCGTTGTCATTGTGTTCCTCTGGTAACTATAGAACATCTATTAGAAGTAATTTATTGACAGTACAATAATTATTCTTAGCCAAATTAAATGATAACATTTACCTATAGCATCCAAAGTGTTTTACTCGATGCAATAATTATTGATATTGTGATTCTAGAAAGAGTTTTATTTTATCATTTTAGATTCAAAGAAAAATTTCCACCTTGGAAGACTAAAATAGTTTAATCATATTTTTTCCTATAAATAAGACTCTACCAACAAAAAGTCTCAGAATAGGAAGGCACAGTAAAAAAAAGTTAATTATTGTTTGTATCTGTTTAACAACCCTGGTAATTCATTTGTGAACCTAATTAATTTGTTTGTTATTGACTTTTGCTCAATTAAATTTCTTATGTATACATTGGTTAATGGTATTTTTATTATAGTTGATCATGTTGTTTTTCATGTCTTATTTCTTTTGTTCCTCCTATAATTGATAGAGATATATAGATATTATTTATAATGTATAAAGGTATAAAGGTATTGTTTATATAATTTAATTAGCTCTACATCCTGAAGAAAATGGAAAAATATGGTGTTTTAGAAGATAATTTATCTTTTATATTGCCAGTAATGGCAAAATTTATAGTAAATAATAAAGACTTTGAGGTATTCTTGTTTAGTGATGTAATTATATTAGTTGTGTTACCACCCCAAAGCCACTAGAGGTAGTAGCAGGCCCGAAAATATGCAACTAAGAAGCAGATTTAGAAGTACACTGAAAGCTACGGAATTTGTTAAAAACTGTGAACTGCGCCGAAGTAAATAAAAGAGAGAAGTTCAAGTACATGCTGAGAGTGAAAGTCCTTCGTAAAGATGAAGCTATGTCACAGATTTCAAAAGAAAATAAAAACGGGAGACCGCAGATAATATAAGAAATAGCGCCCCCTTCACTTCCGGAGTGCAATGGTCCCATGTCCATTGCACTCCGGAATGGACTGACAGTGGTCCGTCCCCGCCCCTTTCTGTTTGCTGTAGCGAGGTGTACTTGGTTCCATCGCCGTAGACCGCTTAGAGGCATCAGACATCCGGCTTGTTCTTCCTCGCCACCGCCGCCTTCCGGGTCACTCAGCCAAGCAACACCAACACATGCATGCCCCCAGCACTCCACCGCAGGCGTCTCAACCTGTCAAGTTCTCACAAGAACTTCAACGCTCTCTACATGAGAGTAATCCCATTCAGCTGCTCAGACAAGTTAAGATTCTTCCAACTCCTTTCATCTTCTGTACCTCATCAAACAACAGCATCGCCGTTATCCGAACATCCTGGGTTTCCGGCTTTTCCTCAGCGTCTGTTTCCTCCTCCAACATCTCCAGTAACGTCATTCCGATGCCGGCCTCCATTTTAGACCTCCATTGGAGCGTCAGGCTCCTCCCGGATCACAGCGGACTTTCAGAGTCTCTCACCCAAGCAACACCAACATATCCACATCTCAGAGTTCCTCAGAAACTTGACAGACAACAGCACCACCACCAAAGTCAAAACATCCCGGCTTCCGCTTCCTCCTCAGTGTTTTTCTTCCTCCTCCAACATCTCTGGTGATGTCATTTCTGCCTCCACTCGCACCGATTGCTCCCCTCATGGGAGCCAGGTTGTATTACACTCTCTGCCGCATCCTCTTTGTTTGACGCTCCCAGCTCTTATCTGTACCGTCATTTCATCCTCAACCTCACAAACTTCATAAAGTTTGTGAACAAGCACCCCTTCTTCTAATCGTCCTTCTACCTTTCATGCCTAGTTTGCTCATGCTTCTTTCAAAGCTCATAAATCCAGTTTAGCCAAGACTTCCTACTCCATTTCCTTCCGATCTATCCTTTTCCCCTTCATTCCCCGTCTACAAATGTTTTCCTAACAACAATAATGCCACTGCATTTTCTCTCAGTCCAGCCCAATTCAGCATCCTTCTTCCATTTCACCTTTATTTCGCCATCAAATTCTAAATAATGTTGATGTTGTTGGCAGGAAATATGTTCTGCAGTGATCTGCTCTATACTGGATCTGAAGAAACCTCTGACTCAAAACGCTCAGTCTTCCCAAGACATTTGTGTGAAAATTGTTCATAATTTTCTTGATTTATGAAGAATCCCTCTCTGCATAATCATCTCCAGCGGTTCCACAGTCAGTTAATCAATCAATCAAGTTCATTTGTATCGCACATCTCAGCAAACAAGGCAGTTCAGAGCACTTTACGTCATAAAAAATACATGCAGTCCTAGAAAACACATTTAACAATTGAAATATAACATTTTGTCTTGTGGCAATATTGCACATCGTTTACAATGTTTCAAAAGCAACTCTAAACAGGTGTGTTTTAAGTCTGGATTTAAAGGAATTCAGTGCTTCATGTACTGCCTCATTTTGCTGCCCGCACATCTCTTTCTCGCAGTCCCTGCGGTGCTACATCTCATCCAGCCACTACTTGTATAATTACTCTCCCTCTTCATCCTCGTTCATCATCTTGCACTTCTTCAGCAGTCTCCCACTGAGCCTCCCCTTCATATTAACCCAAAACCCAGACATCAACTCTCTTATAAGCTCACCGATTTCTGAGGGTTTTGACAAATGGGGCCGGGCCATCCTGTACCACTGGGACAGCACGATTTGCAATAATTTCAATGATCTTGGCAGTTCAGTCTCCAGCTGCAAATTGCTGCATGCCTGGTAATTTGTGGCGGTGTCTATTCAAGGAGTTTGTGTCTCCACTATCCTACTTCCACTGCAAATAGACTAAAACAACATCTTCACTAAATCAAGGTAAATGCTCTCATTCCTGCCCATAAACATCATCCTGAAAGAGAGTTTAACTTTTTCATTGACGGGTTCATTCATGGTTTTCACCCGGGCAGAGATGTTCCAAATTCCACCTATCACTGCCTCTGTCTTCAGTTTGCTCCTTCAGGTCCTGACACAGTTGACTCATTTCTAGCCAAAGAAGTCAAAGAAAGGTTTGATAAGACCATTAAATTCATTCACTTAGCAGGCCAAGGCGCTGGGCTCTCTAAAGCAGACACCACGTGTGCATTCAAAGTCCTCCTCATTCACCCAGATTTCTGGTATTTATCGGCACATTTCAGAAAGAAGTTTTCACTTCACAGTTTACCTAACTTTCGGTTGTCAAGTAGCCCTGAAAGATCAATCAGATTGACAGATGTTTCAAATAACAGTTGCTTACATTTCTTGGTTATCTGAACTGTGCAATTCATATCATTCCTCGGAGAAATCCTACATTTCTAATATTTCATCAGAAAGCAGCCAGCATCCCTTCTGTTCAAGGCTCACTCATCCTCAATTGCTCCTGCCAGGGCATGTTTTTTCTTCTACAACAACTTTCTAATTCATCCAGTATACATTCAACTCTACACAAATGCAACTCCTCTCTAGGCTTGGTGGCTATTACAGAGACAAATGGTTGAAGCCAAAATGGCCAAAAGAATTAATTTCTCTTGCACTTTTCAAACCTACCCCATCGTTTTTGCAGCAAAACCTTTGGGGACATGAATGGCATAAAAAGTCTACTCTTGTTTATTCAGACTCACTCTGGTCTCAGTCTAGCATCAGTTCCTTCTTCAAGCAGCTCACATTCCAGTAACTCAGAACATCACTGATGTTCTGTCACTTTCTTCGAAAATTCTGACTCTTCGCTCCAGATTCAGAACTTTATTCAACTCCAGCTCCACCATTTTCTTCAATAATATCCAACCGACTCCCCTGTTATTCTATCTCCTCAAGCACAATCCTTCATTCATCCATGCTTTTCAGATATCATCATTTAGTCATAACATTCAGATATTACTCTTCAGAGAAGTAAACCAATCAGTTTACCATCTCTCGTCTATTTCCTTTTCCATCCTAATTCCATCCTCAACCCATATGAGCCAATCTTTATGTTCAGACCATTATTTCAGCAAGCATTTCATCTCAAGGTCCACACCTCATCTCAGAATCCTGAAATCCAGCCACTTAAGTCTTGTTCTCCAGCCATCTCAGTCTAGCCCTGTTAAGATCAGACATCTCACTCGAACGTCATTCTGCCCATTCTCTTACGCATAGGAGCTGCCTCTTCAGCATCTAGTCAGGCTATCTCCGATCAGATGATTCAGGTTTTAGGTTGCCAGTCATCCCAAGTTTATGAATCCGCAACAACCTCAGAATGCGCTTTTATTAAAAGCGCATTCTCTTCTCTGTTCAATTTAATTCAGACTCTTTTGGGGGTCCTATGCAGGCTCAGGAAAATAAGAGGAACCGTTTACCGAAGACCAAACCCTTCATCTCCCAAACCCTCCATCATTCTCCTCGGATAACCAAATCAAGATCATTCATCCCTTTGTCCCTTCATGCCTTATACCTGGGGTCTCAAACTCCAGGCCTCGAGGGCCGTAGTCCTGAAGTTTTTAGATGTGCCACAGGTACAAAACACCGGACTGAAATGACTTAATGACCTCCTCCTTGTGTAGATCAGTTTTCCAGAGCCTTAATGACCTAATTATTCTGTTCAGGTGTGGTGCAGCAGAGGTACATCTAAAAGTTGCAGGACTGCAGCCCTCGAGGACTGGAGTTTGAGACCCCTGCCTTATACCCTCTCCCTTCTTCCCTCATCCCTTCATCCTTTCATTCTGTCATTCTGTCATCCCTCCATCCATCCATCCCTTCATCAATAAATCTTTAAACCTATATCTTTGTGGCGTGGTCCTTGCTAATGAAATGAATTTAAAGTGTTAACTTAGGTTCAGGAGCAGGGCCACGCCCAAACCACACCTCTAATTTTCAAGGTGACCTATTTATACTCTGCTCATCCACTCATCTCAGTTTGTTATGTTTCGTCAACTCCACCATCCCTTACCCTTTACCTCTTTCATTTCATCCTTTCTCATTCATAACCATGCTTTGCTTCTTTTTCCTGCAGGTTTCGCCTAAGGGGTCCTATGTGGGCTTGGGAAAATAAGAGGAACCATTTTCTGAAGACTAAACCCCCACGCAGAGTCTTCACTTCCCAAACTCTCCATCATTCTCCCCGGATAATCAAATCAAGATCACTCATCTCTTCATCCTCTCATCATTCATCCTTTCTTCCCTCATCCTTTCATCCCCTCATTTCTGCATCCCTTCATCAATAAATCTTTAAACCTATATCTTTGTGGCATGATCCTTGCTAATGAATAACACTTAAAGTCCTGATGCCTTTTCAAAAAAGAATGTTCTAGAGAAAAATTGGTGGTGGTGGTTGTTGCAGGGAGGTGATGTGGCAGGGTTAGGGTAGCATTCAGCTTCTATGCACCACAAATCTGGATGAAACTCTCAGAAAACTGTAAAATAGCTGAAACACTGACTTCCTTTAAATCTTGACTAAAAACCCACCTGTTTAGGATTGTATTTGAAACATAATCAATTACGAATTTAACAATAGTATTTGATTTAATGCAACGTTTTGATTGTTGATTCTATGTTGTATGACTTTGTGTTTTTGTGTTTCTTATGATGTAAAGCATTTTGAAATGCCTTGCTGCTGAAATGTGCTATATAAATAAAATCTGATTGATTGATTGTTACTCCTAGAGGAGTACCTTGGTTAGGTGCAATCTTGAATGTCAGACTGACTGACTGACAACATCATCAGGATCACATTATTTCTTTAACCAATTCTTTTTTTAGCATTTCAGGAATACAACATGGAGAAGTTAGTTACCTTCATGTCTGATAGCTTTGCCCTGAGTGTAAAGCTGTCTGGGCAACTTTGCTCTATTAAAATGATGATCCAAAATGTTTTTATTGTTCCATGGCTGACTTAAATTCAGATGGCATCTGTCATCAAAGTACAGACTGCTGATTCTTTAATCTACCTAATCTAAGAAACAGAACATGTTCAAATGTTTAAAAAATGTTGCCTCAGAACTATTTTCACTGGTTTGCTTATTAATGTGAGACATTTGATTACATTTTATTTTAATAGAAATGTTGCCCTTCCATGTGAAGGAATGCTGGACCTCAGTTAGTGTCATTTCCTGATATCTCTGAAGAGAGCAAAAAAGAGAATACAACTGTGAACCTGGGAAGAAGAACAACTTGCTCTTTGTACGTTAAAACTGAACAAGCAATGTATGGGGAAAAATTGGTTTTCAATTATAGATTTTTAAGAAATTACCTGTGATAGAAGTAAGTTGCAAAACCTCTATGACCACAGAAGAATCCAAAACGTTTTTACACTACATTTCCCACAAGCACTCACTCATACATTCATACTTGTTCATATTGTTGGAGGTCTTGTAGCTGGAATCACATAATGTAACCTACAACATGTCAAAAGGCTACTCCTTTCCACTAAGGACTTAGAAAAAGTGCTGCTTAGCACAAGTATGATGTGTTTTTATGTTAAAATCATGAGCAACACTTCTATGTTCTAGAACACCTTCAACAACAGTGATTTAAGTGTGGTCACAGATACAAAAGGTACTAAGGATGTTACATCCCCAAAAACCTTAAGTTGGAAAAGACTATCTAGTCACACCTGAAATTGTTACATGGGTGCAGAGTTGGAATTTTTGTTTAACAGTCAGTTAAACGAACAACAAACAGGTTCTCCTGACTCCTGACTCTGAACTAACGCTAAATTGGAAGATGGAAAAACAAATGCATTTGTCTCTTGTTAATCTAGGGCTAGCCTTCTCTGCTAGCTCTAAACAATTGGGGGAAAAAAGTGTAAAATGTTTTAATCATATTTAATTTTATCTATAGTTTAATTTTATTCTACAAACGAGTTGCTTATAGGTATTATTGAGGTTTTACTTTAATTTCCTACTTTAAATAGTGCCTTAAACGCATCTGGCGAGCAGCTCCGCCTCAGGACCTGCTGTACAAATTCAGCTAACCCTTCCTCAAAAATGCCTGGACTGACAGAATTATCAGCCAATCAAAATGGTCATACAATGACAGCGCGCCCCCCAGGCCCAGCTGTAAATAAAGAGCTTCCCATGCATTCCCTGTCATTGTAATGGCCCATGGTAATGGTAGCCGCATTCGCTTCAACTCTGGTTGACCTAGTTGCACACTTACAAAAATCGCTTTTTTCAAGACACTCATTAACGGATAAAAAAAAGAATAACTAAAAATGGAAAACCCACACCAAACCTGGATTCACTAACACAGACCTGTAGAAACTTTGTAAGGCATTTTAAAGCCTGTATAAGCACTATGAGTGCGTGGCTAACAGCTAGCACTGAGCAAAACAACCTGTGGATTTTTTCTACAAGTAATTGGTGAGTGTTACTTTTCTATTAGCCTACATTCTCATATAAACTTAATATTTTTTCTTTTAAATGTTCACATGTGCTATTTGAGCAGTATAAATTGATGTTGAGCTTAACTGGGGAATATAGAAAATTTTTACTAAATTGCTGGCTGTTCAATTACGGTATGTGCGCTGTTGCCTGTGTATTTTGCTAAAATATACATTGGTATATTGCTTGATTGTTGCTTTACTTGGCGTATTTTTATTTATTTGCATATTATTGGATGCCTGTTCCTTGGTATGGGTGCATAGTTTTTGCATTGTCCTGCACAACGTGTGTATTATTCTGTGGAACTTATTAATAATTGCAAAATACGAAGCTGAAGTTGATTCCAGCTTCCGATTCGGGAAATGGCTAAAGGGCGATTCCACTTCCACCTAATTTTTCTCTACCTTCCGCATCTTTAATATACTCTAGTTAAAAAAAAACTACACGTAGACAATTCAAACTTGAACTGGATTATTCTGCTCGAACAGCAGAATATTTAAAACCATGTTTGTGATGTGTGAAACTTTTTCTGATTTGTGAAACTTATATTAAGGGCGATTACACCACTTCTTTTAAAAAAAAATCTTGGTCACACTAGAACTGCTTGAATTCCAGAACTACAACACCTAGATTCTTTGTTGTGTGATCGAGACCGAAAAAAAGGACAAAAATTGCCCTTTATGGAAAAAAGTTTCACAAATCCCAATCGTGGTTCTAACTATTCTGCTATTAGAGCAGAATAATCCAGTCCAAGTTTGAGGTGTCTAGATGTTGTGGTTTTGAAAGATGCGGAAGGTAGTGAAAAATTAGGTGAAATCGCCCTATAGCCATTTCCCGAATTGGAAGCTGGAATTGGAATCCGACTTCAGCTTAATTTGCAAAATAAACATTAAGCCTAAAAACATACAATTGCAAGAGACTGAATGTTCTGATCTTTGTGCAAAACATTTGAGTGTTTTTTGGTGTTGAAACCTGAAACATAAAGTAGCATTGTTGTCAGTTGCTATGGCAACGAGTCTGGGTGTCGCTTGGCCATACAGAGAATATGTGGTTTTGAGTTGTACTTCGGTTTTTTCCTTGTGCTGTGGAGCACAGCATTAAATTAATAATACCTACATTTCCAAATTTCATAGAGTTAACAGAATTGTTTTACTGCGGCAGCGTGGCTATAGATGACCTGTAAAAGAATACTTTTTGTCCTTCAGCGTTGTCCGCATTAGTGAACTTTCCGTATGTAAACAATAACATGCATAGGGTGACCAGACGTCCTCTTTTTCCCGGACATGTCCTACTTTTCAGACCTAAAAAGATGTCCGGGGGGAATTTAAAAATCGTCTGGGATTTTGGTCAACTGCCTCAAAACACATTACATAGCTTACAGTGCATTGTGATTACATTGCCACTCCGTTCCACTACTCCATTCCAGGTTTCTTTGTATGGCAAATTAGTCACGCCCTTCTCCCCAAATCCAATCACGTTGCAATATGTGTGCGAGTGTGTGTGGCAAAAGTAAAGATAGCTGAGTTGACTTGTACACCAGCCGCTAGACTAGTTAAACCTTAAGTGTGACAGGCGATAGCACATGTGTGTCCGCCGATTCTACGGCAAAAATGCCTAAACGAAAGTGTACGTTTACGGAGGAATTAAAGAAAAGATTCCCGTGCTTTCGTCAAGGTCGTGATCCCTATGAGGCGGAGTGTTTGACGTGTAAGGCAGGCACTTATGTGTCTGTGGCAAATAAAGGTGCCAACGACCTGCAAGTGCACGTGAATTCAGCAAAGCACGCGAAAGCAGCCAGGGGCGAAAGCTCTTTGGCTAAAGTCACAGATTTCTTGTGACATTTCCGAAATGTCCTGTTTTTTTAAATTTCCTTCATTGGACCATTAAATTTACAGGCACTAGGGCACTGCGCACGGCGCTGTGTGTCACGTAATCCCTGAGTCGCGTCAGTGCAGGCAGCCCTGTTCTTAATCAAAAGGTAGATAGCGTGGCTGTCAGTACGCCAACAACATGCCAAAGCGCAAATGTATGGAGTTTCCCCGCTTTTAAAGCCCCCCCCCTCCCCCCACAATGTGACTCACACATTCAGCAGAGGACAAAAAGTCAAAACACACAATGATTGTGTGTTTTCCTATTTTTGGACAGTGTTGGAGTCTTTGCATATCCATTTTAGATATTTCCCTGACCAGTTACATCCTTCTGATATGTAAAAAAAAAAAACTGAATCAGTAGCAGTCAGTTTGTGTGCTGTTGTGAACCCTGAAATGAAGCAAACAGAGGGAAGCAGCAGCCATCATGTGATCTGTCATATTCATACCCCAGGCCTAAAGCAGCAGGCAGAGGCATTTTCTGACTCATGAATCAAATCTTATTTTCATCCTGATATTACTCCTCCATGATAACACAGCCTCATGCAGTTGTGTAAATTGGTCACAATTTTCCTGTTAAAATAGTCTTCGCATATCTATGTCATGTCATCACTACAGAGTGTCAGCTCAATACAGAGTGTTTTTCTACACTTCAACTCTTGCAACTATGTTTTTTGTTGCTGTGACGGCAAATGTGAAACAAAAAGACGTAAACAAATAGAAAGTAATGGTGTGGGAGAACGATAGACCAAGGATAGCACAACCAAGGAAGGTGGGTGATGTTGGCGGAGCTGTCATCCTGTTTTAACATCTCAGTCCACAGTATCTCTACATCCTCACTTTTCCCTTTCTTACTGCCTGTCTTCTTCAATACTCTAAGGTGTCAGCTACATGACAACTGAGAGGTCGTCTGCACTGCTTAACCTGTTAGTGGAGGGCTGATGAGATGGAGACATCATGTGTACGGTCTTTCAAACAGGCATGCATGTAAGAAGTACAAACACTTAAAAATTCCGTCTGAGGACAAAAAGTCAAACATCCACATTGATTTCAAACAGATATTGAAAAAGAATAAATCAAACACTTTCTTAAAATTCATTTACAGTTTTCAACCAACATATGGAGAAGCAGCATGTTTTAACAACTAGTATGCATGCCATAGATTTAGCTTAATTATGAATACAGAAACACTTGCAGAGGACAGGAGGCTAAGGTAAGGAAAAAGTAAATTTTTTACAAAATTACAATTCAATTGTAATTTTTTACAATTGAAGATCTGTGGTTGATTAGAATCAGTTCTATGGAGAAGAAGAGACAACACAATCGTCCATGACAGTAATCTCATACTTCTTCACACACATCAGGTTCAGTGACATTCCATTCTCAATCATTATGAGGTTGGGCCACCCTTGCCAAATGTAGTTGCTTCATCTCTTATGGAAAGGCTTTTTATGAGGCCAATAAGTTAATGGGAATGTTTAAGGATTTCTCCAGAAATGCACTTGTGAGGTCAGACACTGGTGATAAGCAAAAGGAGCTGACTCTCAGGTACTCACTAATACATTCCAGTTTTGTTATTTTGAGATAAAAGGCTAGTCAAGTTTTTGTAAACCAACCTCTCAGACATGGATCTTTCTTTGTGCACTAGTGCAAAGACCTCCTGGAACTGATAAAATGCCATACTTTCTGAAAGTACGGCATTTTACGACTCTTTGCACTGTGGGTAAGTTTTGTACATCTCTACTTTGAATGTTTTCTTTAAATTACAGAGCAGTGTCAATAGAGATGAACACAAATGAGACAAATCTTGCTCAGATTAGGGCTAGGTCACCCTGGAGCCAAACCTGTCCTCCCAGACATAAAGGCAGCAGGTCTGGATGGCATTTGGCCTAAAGTGATGAAGGCTGTATATATTTTGAAGCTGTTTTAGTTTACATGATTTCTCTATGTTACATGGAGGACTGGGAAACAATTCATTTGGAAGGTTGGGATGATGGCCTTCATTTTTAAGTTGGGGGACTAGAGAGTGTGTTTGAACTTGTCAACTAGTCTGGGAACTTCTGGATCTCAGCTTTGCTTATCACAAATAATTGGTTATGTTGGCTTCTTCAGATTAACACCTTCATTGTGCACTACAGCAATTCACGGAGTGTAAACTATGAGTGTGAACTCCTGTAAATTTGAGACCATACTTCTCAACCAGAAAAAGGTGAACTGCTCCCTCTTGGTTGGAAATCAGTCTACAGTGATTGTATTTAGGTGCCCTGGGACCAGGGACGCATCTAAAAGTTGCAGGACACCAGCCCTTGAGAACTGGAGATGATTACCCGTTCTCTAGACAACGGATGGATGGATGCAGTCTGATGTTTGTTTGAAGTAGAATATTGGTGAAACCAATTCTGAGTGCTTGCAAGGGCGAGCTGTAACTGATCAGGGTTATATTTCAACAAGGCAGTTCAAAGTGCTTTACATCATAAAAACATTAGAAGGTCATGCTACTTTACAGAAAACGTTAGGTTGTCTTTAACAAGTTTAAGCTAAATTTGTTTTAGTTATGATTCTGGGAATGTAGAAGACCTGATCTTTATTATTCTTTATACCTTAAGACTTTATTGGGATTCCTTCATGGGCATTTGGATACAGTGACGTTTGAAGTGATTCCATTTTATTTTTAGACCTTACCATGTCAGATGGAGTGAAAGATAGGACACAGATCTGCATTTATTTTGATAATTGACAGAACAATTTGAAATTCTGAAAATAACCTTTTAAATATGGAACAATGTATTTGCTGCATTATTTTTTTCTTATTAACTCTTTTTTTCTCTACTAACAATTTATCAGCTTACTATTTATATAATTGTCGTTTATTTTGCATGTATGCATATATCCTAAATACCCATAGCTTCAGCAACCAGGTTGTGAGTCTAAAAGAAGGTGACAGGAGGGCCCAATGCAGAGAGAGATTACTGCCACTATGAACTTTACTGATGGCCTAGACAGTGACTGCACAGGATGAGAGGAATGTGGAAGAGAGCGTGTGTGTGAGGATGTCAGCAAATACACCCTAGGGGAGGGGGAGAGACAGAGAGAGAGAGAAACATGCACAGTTGAGTAGAGGAGAACTAAACATAGATGCTATAAAGATAGTGAGCCATTCCCAGAGCTGTAGTGGCAGCATGGAGACGGACCCGCTAAATCTCTGGAACATCATTTTTTTTAGTTGCGCTATCTGGATTGACAACAGAACTCATTTTGAACGTAGCTGGTTCATGACAGAAATTCAACTTGTTTGGAACTGAAATTGAACAACAAGTTTCCAGGAACGAACTGCTCTTTTCCAACTATGGGAATATTTGACAGCAAGATTTTTAAAAAGGAAGAGTTGAATCAGAGAAGACTGAGCTAATGCTGAAATAAACTCTCCTGGCTGGGAACCTGTGAAAAGAGACAACCTGGCTATTATCACAATGAATCTGAATAACAGAAGTTAAAATGTTTTATTTTGCTTTTAAACGCAAAGATCTGCAAGGACAAACACAACCTAAGAAGGACAGAGGACAGGCTCATGAAGACCAAACTGGACAAAAGGAACTTGTTCTTTGGGTTGGGTACACCTTAGTACTAAAAGTACCTCAAATTTTGCAACACTGGACATAAAGACAAAATAGAAGAGAGAGCAGACTATTATGTGTACAATTTACCTAGAGTATAAGACCTGACCACTGGGATTCTGAGAAGGACTTGCAGAGGTGACAAGTTGTGTCAGCTATAGAATCTCAAACTTTGTATTTTCTGATATTGCTTAGAAATTGTTAACCGCACAGACCTTACATATTCAGATGAACACGCAGGTGCTATGCTGAGGGGATTGGGTGTTGCTCCAGCCCCATCAGGCCACAAGTGGAAATTTCACTGTTCTGTTGGGGTGGACTGTAGTAACGCTGAACCCTGCTGCATTTGGCTGGCAGTTCTGAGGGGGGTATCCAATCACACATCACTTCGTCCAAGAGCAGTCACACCAACAAGAAGAACCGGTTCCAGGATCAAAAATCACCATCACTTGTCTTGGGTAAAAGAATTTGCTAACATTCAATTCAGTCAACTGATAAATTCTGGCAAATAAAGATACTATTTAGGTCCCACCATGGTCGGGCCAAAGTTGAATTGTTGATATGCAGTCATGTTTTCAGGTTTTTGGATGTTAATTTTTACACAGACCTTTCATGACAAGACTTACCGAGCCCAGGTCCTTTGGAATCCCTCCTGCTGCAGTGTACAGCAAGGTGTTTTGTTATGTGTCGTTCACAAGAGTACAGTAAAGAGAGGACACACATGATAGACACGTTCAGAGTAGGAGGAAATAATGATTGATGAGCTGCAACATCTCATTGTATTCTCCATGTTACTAGAAAAAAAATCATAGTGTTGAGTCCTTCTCCAGCTGCATCGGATCACAAGCAGCATGGGCTGTTTAATGTTTCAGTACATGCCTCCTCACAGTCATGGACAATTGTGTCTCAAAACTACCCAAGTTTCTCTGTGGTAGAAAAACCAGCTTCTGGAAGTTGTCCAGTTGGGGCTTTTTCCGCATAAATGAACACACCCACACAATTCAGACCAGTCACACAATAGAGAGGGGGAGAAAAGTTCACCAGGGGAGTTGTGATAAGAAGGGGTTGACAACATAAGGCTGAAAACAAAATGACATGATTTTTGTCACACAGCTGCGACAATGAAGCTGATTTTGACACTTTGGCTCGACCATGCACAGCCCTTATGTCATGAAATAACTTCTCGTTTTGTTTTTAGTGGTAGTGTTGTTGCTTCTGTTGTTGCTGGTGTTATTTATGGTTATGGTGTCAGTAATGTCTGTGTTGTTGCTGGCTGTGTTTTTACTGTAGTTGTTGCAGTTGCTGTTGTTGCAGGTGGTATTCCTCTTCCTATTGAAGATGTTTTTTTTTAGTTGGTGGTGGCATTTTTTATGTAGCAATTGTCATTAGGACTCAAACCCCCAGTTGGTTCTGGCAGCTATCCTGTCCCACTGAACCATGTCCTGGTTCTGCTGGAGGTTTTTTCTGTTGTTAACAGAGAGTTTTGCCCAGTAGCAGTTTCTGATATGGGCAATCACCCAGGGCAACATCTTGTGGTGGGTGGCAGAGACCCCCTCCCCACCTCAACCCCTATCACTGAATGGGATATGAATATTATCACTACACCTAATGCACAATCCCACTACAGCACATTCTCCCTTTGCCACTACCCTCCAACTCCACTCTCCCACCCAACAACTTCCCCCATTAGAGTGTGGTGCGTGGGGGGTGGTTCGCCCAGGGCACCTAACAGGCTTAGACCGCCTCTGGTTTTTCCTTTCCACTGTCAATACATGCATGATCGATGTGAAGGATTGCTCCAAAGTCAACACAGTGCAAGAAACTGTCCACTGTTGCAATATGCTCTTTGAGGAGTGAATATTGCAAGTCAGTAACTCTGTGCAAATGACTGGGTTTCCTTCAAAAATGTTCTTTCCCCAATTTTGAACTTAAGTGCACTGTTTGATGACTAGGATCAACTGGAATGGATATACTTGACTGTGAATCTGTCTGTATGATTGAATTGACATTTTTTGTCTTGTAAATTTCCTTGAGACATGCATTGTGAATTGATAAATAAAACTGAATTGTATAGTTTCAGCTGTGGATTTGCTGTTGCAGCTGTTCTTATTGCTGCTGTTGGTGGTGGTATCTTTGTTGTTGTGGCTGTTGGACTATCATAATTTTGAGGTGTTTTTATCTGCAGCCTGATCTTATAATGGGGTTGATTCTTTTTTATGTGGTTATAACCTCCTTTGTCTGCTCTGATTTATGTTATATTTATTTTCATTTATATTTTATGCATGTTTAAGTAAGCAAAGTTGAACAATCAGTGCACCAAACATAGTGTTAACACCACATCAGTGTGTACTTTGTGATGGTGGAGCAATGTATCAACTAAACTCAACTTGTTTTAGCTGATTCCCCTGATGCATAGACATAATAATATTGTTAACACCCTGGCTTACTGTTTTATTTAAAGTGAGGAAAGTGGTTTTGGAGTTTGCCCATTTATTGCTCCAAAGAGAGTGTCCATCTGTTCTTTACATAATTCCAAAAAAAAAGTCAACATTACTGCCCATCTCACATGCAGTAAGGTTCCCAGTGACACCCAGTGGCATCACCATGATACAAATAGCATTTTATGGTATTTATATGTGATATTTCATTTCTGTTTGAAATAAAGCATTTTAGAATTGGAATGTAATTGAGTTAGCACTAACGTGGTGAAACTGTCTGCTAGCAGGCCAAGGGTGCAGACAGAAGGAAGTTAAATGCAGATAAACTGTATTAAATTCAGTCACTCTAGGAACATTTATGTAGGAATTATTGCAATATTATTGATAAATAAATTTAATGCAAATATACAATTTAAATGTCCTTTCCCACACCCTCTTGGGCCCCTCCCAGGTGCATGACTCTCACAAAAACAGAAAACATTAGGGACAGATACAGACTGATTTATTCAGCAGTGCTCCCTGATGATGCACAAAAAATTTAGTGCACATCGACTGGTGCATTAAGGTGATATAGCTGTTGGAATAGCCTAGGGGACGAAGTGGAGTCAATTTACAGTTTAATGTTATTGGGCTCCTTAGGTTAACATAGGTCAATCATTACAAATTTAGGGCAAATTGGTTGATGCATGTATGATTTAGAGACAACTGTATGCGAACGGCAAGGGATTAGAATTTGCCATTCAGCCACGCTCATGTGTTCCTGCCACCAGCCAGTGCTTACAGAAGGATTTACCATCATGTTGTTCTGTTTCATTAAACACAGGTTCAAATCTACATGAACACAGAGTAAAAAGGAGAAAAACTGAGAGAAAACGGGTGACTTTCTATTGAAAGGGGGCGGGGCTGAGGTGATGTCACAAATTGACCTTGTGAATGTGATAAGCTCTGGTCTGTGATGACACAAAGAAGGTGTGATGTGGCTGGAAGTTTACGTGGGGAAGTTATTCCATCTTGATGTTTCATGGTGAATGGTCAGATTTTAGGCTTGGCCATGCCCACGTGCTTTGATGTATGAAAAATCCTCTGACAACTTTTGACCTTCAATGTCTCAAGACTGAGCCGACTCATTTTGAAGCCTGGATCTCAAAAGCTGTAGGGCGAGTTTGTTCAGATACAACATGTGTAACACAGACAAAATGGTGACTCTGATCCAAAATGGCTGTCAGGTTCATCTCCCTAAGCATTTTTTAACTGAAAAAGAAGAGAGAGACAAGTGAGTTTTAGATTAACTTGCAAGGAGAACTGACAGGAGCGTTCCTCGGTTACAATCTCCTACCCGCTCTGAAGCAGCTCCTCCCAGGCCATTTCTTTTTATTTCCTTAGGGCGGTCCTAGTTACATAGCCTATTTAATTATCTTGAGTTAATCACATAGCAATCCTGCTTATTCTGTTCTCTTGAGTCAGAGGTGGAGTCACACCTACAAGCTGCCGTAATGTAGATTGCAAAGTTCAGAGTTCTTGTTTACTTCCTTCTGTAAAAACAATGCAGGAACTCATGACCCACAGAACAATGAGGTGTCCTGTGTATCCATGGTCTCATGTACAGTTCTTCTGTCTCTGGTTCATAAACTTCGAGCCTTGATCATCCATTGTTTATTCTGCCACGTCAGTTATCACTCTTGCTGCAGACCATCTGGTATCAGCTCCCAATTTGACACGCTTAAATGTCTTCCTGCAAGCATCTCTCACAAGGCACACATTCCAGAAGCAAACAGACAGAGTATTTATATTTGTAATTAATTTAAGCGTATCAATGGCTGACTTTCTTATGGGTTTAGACCTTGGCTCCCAGGGACTGTTTTTACCTTCTGTCAAGGTGTACATGTACTGAATTTCATTATTGTCGGTCAAAGCATGGTTCTGGGCTGATTTTTATTTTTATTTATTTTTAAAGATTCTAGGGGGCGCTGTGGAGTAATTTGGCCATGCCCACCAAATATTGGACTACATTTATGTTTGGTGTGGACAAGGATCAATCAGTGAGTTTGGTGCAGCTTGACTGAAATATGTAGAATTTAGAGCCAAAGTATGGCAACAGTGTAACTACTTGTGCTTTAAAGCAAGTGAGTCCAACTAGTTATCTGTCATCTGACAAGATCATCATGATTAGATAAAGAGGGTCAGAGATGGAGCGTTCCAAGAAAAAAAGTCACTTCCTGTTCTGAGGGGCAGGGCTTATGTGACGTCATACTATGATGACAAATGATCGTCAAGCATCCAACCAGGATCACTCATGTCAAGTTTGGTGCCAGTTGACCTTTTTATTTGAAAGTTCTAGCGTTTCGTTTGCTTTGGCGAGTACGCCAAGTTCGCCGCTCGGCCACAGCCCCTGAACATATATGAAAACGCCATTGTTTTAACTGTATCCTGACCAAAATGAAGCCGATAGGTCGAAATCCCAAGGAGGAGTTCATTAAAGTTTGAGGTCAGTAAAAGTGAAAAATCACCCAAATTTGCCCTTTGACCCAAAATGGCTGCCTCCCTATACATTTTATACACTTTCTTTTCTTGCCTTGGGGGAGCTCTACCCAAGTACCGAATTTCAGATCTCTATGACCTATGGTTTGTCTTACCTCATGTTACCTCAGGGGCCACTGTAGAGCAGTTTGGCCTCGGCTACTTGCGATTCCACTGGAATCCAAAAACGTTAGTTGGGGGGGGATTTTGGGTGAAGTTTGATGAGTTTTTGAATATGTTAAAGCCTCCAAAAAGCCGTGTACTTTGTCAAAAAAATAATAAGAAATACTGCAATTACAAAGGGCCATTTCAGCGCTTCACTGCTTGGGCCTAATTAAGCAAATCACAAAACACAAACAAATGTGTCTCAACTGAACATAGAAATAACTAAAATGGTAACAGATAAGGAAAAACCATAAAGAAATGATTAAGAAGAGAAAATAACCATCCATCCATCCATCCATCTTCTTCCGCTTATCCGAGGTCGGGTCGCGGGGGTAGCAGCTTCAGAAGGGAGGCCCAGACTTCCCTCTCCCCGGCCACTTCTTCCAGCTCTTCCGGGGGAATCCCGAGGCGTTCCCAGGCCAGCCGAGAGACATAGTCTCTCCAGCGTGTCCTGGGTCTTCCCCGGGGCCTCCTCCCGGTGGGACGTGCCCGGAACACCTCACCAGGGAGGCGTCCAGGAGGCATCCTGACCAGATGCCCAAGCCGCCTCAACTGGCTCCTCTCGATGTGAAGGAGCAGCGGCTCTACTCTGAGTCCCTCCCGGATGACTGAGCTTCTCACCCTATCTCTAAGGGAGAGCCCAGCCACCCTACGGAGAAAACCCATTTCGGCCGCTTGTATCCGCGATCTCGTTCTTTCGGTCATGACCCAAAGCTCATGACCATAGATGAGGGTGGGAACGTAGATCGACCGGTAAATCGAGAGCTTCGCTTTTTGGCTCAGCTCTCTCTTCACCACGACGGACCGGTACAGCGCCCGCTTGACAGCAGACGCTGCGCCAATCCGCCTGTCGATCTCCCGCTCCCTTCTTCCCCCATTCGTGAACAAGATCCCGAGATACTTAAACTCCTCCACTTGGGGCAGGACACCCCCCCTGACCCGGAGAAGGCATTCTACGCTTTTCCGGCTCAAGACCATGGCCTCGGATTTGGAGGCACTGATCCCCATCCCGGCGGCTTCACACTCGGCTGCGAACCGCTCCAGCGAGAGCTGCAGATCACAATCTGATGAAGCCAAAAGGACCACATTGTCTGCGAAAAGCAGAGATGAGATCCTAAGGCCACCAAATCGGATCCCCTCAACACCTTGGCTGCGCCTAGAAATTCTGTCCATAAAAGTGATGAACAGAATCGGTGACAAAGGGCAGCCCTGGCGGAGTCCAACTCTCACCGGAAACGAGCCCGACTTACTGCCGGCAATGCGGACCAAACTCTGACACCGGTCATACAGGGACCTGACAGCCCGTATCAAAGGGCCCGGTACCCCATACTCCCAGAGAACCCCCCACAGGGCTCCCCGAGGGACACGGTCGAACGCCTTCTCCAAGTCCACAAAACACATGTAGACTGGTTGGGCGAACTCCCATGCACCCTCCAGGACCCTGCCGAGGGTGTAGAGCTGGTCCAGTGTTCCACGACCAGGACGAAAACCACACTGCTCTTCCTGAATCCGAGGTTTGACTATCCGACGGACCCTCCTCTCCAGGACCCCTGAATAGACCTTGCCAGGGAGGCTTAAGAGTGTGACCCCTCTATAATTGGAGCACACCCTCCGGTCCCCCTTTTTTGAACAGGGGGACCACCACCCCAGTCTGCCAATCCAGGGGAACTGCCCCCGATGTCCATGCGATATTGCAGAGTCGCGTCAACCAACACAACCCTACAACATCCAGAGCCTTAAGGAACTCCGGGCGGATCTCATCCACCCCCGGGGCCTTGCCACCGAGGAGCTTTTTAACCACCTCGGTGACCTCGCCCCCAGAGATTGGAGAGCCCAACCCAGAGTCCCCAGGCTCCGCTTCCTCAGTGGAAGGCATGTTGGTGGGATTGAGGAGGTCTTCGAAGTACTCTGCCCACCGACCCACAACGTCCCGAGTAGAGGTCAGCAGCACACCATCCCCACTATAAACAGTGTTTGTGCTGCACCGCTTCCCCCCCCGAGACGCCGGATGGTGGACCAGAATCGCCTCGAAGCCGTGCGGAAGTCTTTCTCCATGGCCTCTCCAAACTCCTCCCACGCCCGAGTTTTTGCCTCAGCAACCGCCCGAGCCGCATGCCGCTTCGCCCGCCGGTACCCATCAGCTGCTTCCGGAGTCCCACAGGCCAAAAAGGCCCGATAGGACTCCTTCTTCAACCTGACGGCATCCCTCACCGAAGGTGTCCACCAACGGGTTCGAGGGTTGCCGCCGCGACAGGCACCGACAACCTTGCGGCCACAGCTCCGATTGGCCGCCTCGACAATGGAGGCACGGAACACGGTCCACTCAGACTCCATGTCCCCCACCTCCCCCGGGACGTGTTTGAAGTTTTGCCGGAGATGGGAGTTAAAGCTCCGTCTCACAGGGGATTCCGCCAGACGTTCCCAGCAGACCCTCACAACACGTTTGGGCCTGCCAGGTCTGACCGGCTTTCGCCCCCACCACCGGAGCCAACTCACCACCAGGTAGTGGTCAGTGGACAGCTCCGCACCTCTCTTCACCCGAGTGTCCAAGACATACGGCCGCAGATCCGATGAAACGATGACAAAGTCGATCATCGAACTGCGGCCTAGGGTGTCCTGGTGCCAAGTGCACATATCGACACCCTTATGCTTGAACATGGTGTTCGTTATGGACAATCCATGGCGAGCACAGAAGTCCAGCAACAGAACACCGCTCGAGTTCAGGTCGGGCGGGCCGTTCCTCCCAACCACGCCCCTCCAGGTCTCACTGTCGTTGCCCACGTGAGCGTTGAAGTCCCCCAGCAGAACAAGGGAGTCCCCAGGAGGAGCACTCTCCAGTACCCCCTCTAAGGACTCCAAAAAGGGTGGGTAATCTGAACTGTCGTTCGGCCCGTAAGCACAAACGACAGTCAGAACCCGTCCCCCCACCCGTAGGCGGAGGGATGCTACCCTCTCGTTCACCGGGGTGAACCCCAACGTACAGGCGCCGAGATGGGGAGCAACAAGTATGCCCACTCCTGCCCGACGACTCTCTCCCTGGGCAACTCCAGAGTGGAAGTATGTCCAGCCCCTCTCAAGGAGACTGGTTCCAGAACCAGAGCCATGCGTCGAGGTGAGACCGACTATTTCTAGCCGGAACCTCTCGACCTCACGCACTAGCTCCGGCTCCTTCCCCACCAGAGAGGTGACATTCCACGTCCCAAGAGCCAGTTTCTGCAACCGAGGATCGGACCGCCAGGGTCCCCTCCCTTGGCTGCCACCCATCACACAGTGCACCCGACCCCTTTGGCCCCTCCCACGGGTGGTGGGCCCGTGGGAGGGGGGGCCCATGTTTCCTCTTCGGGCTGAGCCCGGCCGGGCTCCATGGGTAAAAGCCCGGCCACCAGACGCTCGCCATCGTGCCCCCCCTCCAGGCCTGGCTCCAGAGTGGGGCCCCGGTGACCCGCGTCCGGGCGAGGGAACACCAAATCCAATGTTTTTACTCATCATTGGGGTCTTCGGGCTGCACTTTGTCTGGTCCCTCACCTAGGACCTGTCTGCCTTGGGTGACCCTACCAGGGGCATGAAGCCCCAGACAGCATAGCTCCTAGGATCATTGGGGCACTCAAACCCCTCCACCACGATAAGGTGGCAGCCCATGGAGGAGGAGAAAATAACATAAAGTATAAATCCAAATAACAAGGGACCATAACAAAGATTCTGAATAATCATCAAATTTATGTCAGGGGTAAGTCAATAAGTCAATAGTGATATGACAACAAACGTTATAATTTTGTACTGTTACTAATTTCACATTTTTGTTTCAAAAACATCAAGCATGTCAGCAAGTTCTATTTGATCTCATGTACTGCCACTGAAACATAGAACAAAGGTTGTAAGGACAGGGTAGTAATGTACATTTCAGCATCATAATCTATTTTATTGAGTGTATTGTATTTGTTATTTTGTTCATATAATTACTCATTTTGACTTTCATTCATGTCTTTTACCATCTGCCTAGGAACTGCAGGTGAAAATATTGGCCTTCTTATTTACAGAAATGCTACTAATATGCATTGTCCCTGTAATAAATAAATACATTTTAAAAAGTTATACGTTCTGTCATCTTTAATCAGTGCAATATTTGAAGCCAAGGAGTAGGTCAAACTTTGACAGTAATTTTCAGGGTAATTTTTTAGGTCCATTTCATATTGTTAACCAGGGAGCTGGGAGCCCAGACCAAAGAAAAGCCAAACAATTCTATTTTAATCACAATGCAGTATATTAACTTAATACCCTAACTTTACAGTTAAAGCAACAAAGTTTAGAACAATCACTATGCAAGTGACTTTCAACTAAAAGTCCAAACAGCAATTTTTTTTTTTTATTCAACCTTTGTTTTGCCAGGTTTAAAAAAAAAACACTTTTTCAAGAAAGTCCTGGACAAGAGGAAATGACAAATACAGCACAAAAAATACACTGTTGAAGAAAATGTCAATCAGAAATAGAATAATTCTCAATGCATCAATATCTAACAAGTAATCAAGCCTCTTCTTTTGCCATTGTTCTCAGTATTTTCCACATTTGTGTCCTTGAGTTCAGATAGTTCCTGTTGTTCCAGGGTTTTTATTTATAGAGTGAGTTTGTAACTCTCCACTCATTGGGTGGATGTAATAAATGGGATTATGGGCGAGTTTGATGGGCCGCTGTGCAGGGAGGAAGTAACAATTCCTGCGTTGGGTGGATTTCTGCCCTGGTCATATCTGGGCAGAGTCAGAAGTGAATGATGAGAACCCACCCACTTCCAGCCAGTCACATTTCTGTAACATTTTTAAGCTGTGACTTAATCCACACTTCCACAGAACAACTTGGGTCCCATGAAAGTTCTAACGTTCACATGGTAACAGCTTTTCGGTGTTTGTTTTAGAATGAGTAGCAAGTAACATGTTTTATTTTTGTTCTGGTATCTGTTTTGTAGACTAAAGGTCAGAATGCTGGGATTGTGTCATCTGACAAAAACGGAAGCAACCAGCTGCCATCAACTGAAGTGGCAGCCATGTTGCAGGAAGGCCCACGGACCATTGTTCTCCAGAAGAACTCACAAGGTTTCGGCTTCACTTTGCGCCACTTCATTGTGTACCCACCAGAGTCGGCCCTCCAAAGCCTCAAGGTAGCAGACTGTGCAGTTACAATTGTTTTGATACCTCATATGGATGTAAAATCTGGTCTCCACTTTATACCTTGCACATGTACAGAGCTAAATAACTTATATTTTACTGTCACTCCTGCACTTTATATTTTATATTCATATTTTATACTGTATTTTATTTTATTCTGGAGTAACCTCACAATTGAAAGCTCAAAACATTGTCCTGAGCCGTATGCAACGAAATTTCGTTCTGTATACACCCTGTGCATGCAAAATGACAATAAAGTCAGTCTAAGTCTAAGTCTAAACGTAGTTAACTTTATAGTCCAGTTTCAGCATTCATTTTTAGCGTATTTATGAAGTGAAACGCTCTTCCACATTTTAATAAACCAGCTAAAGACCAATACCATGAAAGTCATTAGGGAAGAAAAATAGACTTCATTGTGTTTCCTGCTCTTGTTTGTTGGTTTTCTTACTTGCTTTTTTGCTTCATTTGTTAGTCGTTTTTCTTTTCAGTAGCTGCATTTCCAGTGTGCACAAAACTTTGTCCACATTCTGTTAGCATGAAAAATGCACAATTTCACAATTGCAGTTTCCTTTGAATAAGTTATGCAATTAAAATTGCTTGTGAATAAGTTGATGAGCAGCCAGAGGAAATGTCAGTGTCTCATTGAGACAGTTGAGTGATAAGCCCCTTAAATCTGAGAATGACTACATAAATATGCAGCAGTGGCGGTTTTACAGAAGAGTTGTGCATTCAACACCTTGTAATGACTGACTCAGCTTTACATGAACTGTGAAATGCTGAGAGACCCATGTTTCAGACAGCTTTGCATTGTCACTGAAAAAACACCTCATCCTAACAGAAAAATGTTTCATTGAAAAACTTATTTTTTTTTTAAAATTTCTGAGTTTCCATTAAGCAAATTTATTTTTGTAATTCCAATTTGTGCAACTTTATGGTCTATGGAAACACAGTTGCTGTCACAAAGGTTTTTTATCTCTCCTCTGTCGACTCTGTACACGTGCCCACGAAAGCTACTTCTTCTACTTGGTTGAAAAGGCATCGTGTTGATGAGTTTGGGCGCTGCTGGCAACTGAAGGCTTGTTTATTGTTCAAAATTGACTAGAAGCACTAGATGAACTGCTTTAATGAAAGAATGTGCTGTGGTTTAGACATGCAGAAGATTATGTAGGAAAATTTTCATTTTGAATCTGTCTTACATTCTGAAAAAATATTTTTGAATTTATTTGCCTGTGATCTGCACAGCATACTAAAAACTTTGCTGTGCAAATTAATTAGATTTACTTGGAGGCATACCAGCAGACCACAACATCCAGCTTTTGCTTATTTGCTTGAAATTATTTCCAGGCAAGGGTATTTTTAATTATTTGGACATTTTTCTGATTTGAAGAAAGACATTTGATACAAGAACAGCCTATTATTTTATATGTATGCCCATGGGTTAGGATCTTCAAGTCAGTCCTGCCATTTAAGTATTCCTTTAAATTAAAGTTCTGGGAATCTGCTAACCCTCATCATCACACCACTGTCATTTGTGGAGAAAATACACATTGAAACACATTTCTTTGCGTTTGACCGTGGAGAGTATGAGGAACTGGGTCCTTTAATGCAGACTGTTAGGTCCCTGTATGTCAGAGCTTGGTTCGCTTTGCCATCAGTAAGTTGGACTTGTTTCTGGTGAGAGTTGGACTCTGCCAAGATTGCCCTTTGTCACTGATTCTGTTCATAATGTTTATGGACAGAATATCTAGGTGCAGCCAAGATGTTGAGGGGATCCATTTTGGTGACCTTGGGATCACGTCTCTGCTTTTTGCAAATTATGTGGTCCTACTGGCTTCATCAAGTCGTGATCTACACAGGGTTTGTACAGGTCATGGAAAACCTGGAAAGTCATGAAATTTAATTTTTCCATTTTCAAGACCTGGAAAGTCATGAAATTTCATTTTTCCATTTTCAAGACCTGGAAAGACATGACATTTCATTTTTCCATTTTCAAGACCTGGAAAGCCATGGAATTTCATTTCAAGTCATGGAATGTCATAGAATTTGCAAACAAGGGCAAAAAATGCTGTTTTTCTTCCTGTGGTGCGTGTGTTTCTGTGGTTCTCGTCTCTGACTCTACCCCATTTGGTCTCGTTTCTGTGTCGGACACTGAGGACCCAGTATTCCATTTCAAGACTGGTCAAGAACACAATTCAATCAATCAATCAAATTTTATTTGTATAGCACATTTCAAAGTGCTTTACATCATTACAAACACAGAAACACAATGCAACGTAGAATCAACAATCAAAACACGACATTAAGTCAAGTTCCATCAATAAATTTGTAATTGATTACATTTCAAATACAATTCTAAACAGGTGGGTTTTTAGTTGAGAGAGTTTAAAAGAAGCCAGTGTTTCAGCTGTTTTACAGTTTTCTGTCCACTTTATTTGTCAACATCCTTGTTTTCACTGGATACAAAGCATACTGATTCAAATCCAAGAAATAATGCGACTTACTAATTACGTGTTTCAGTTACTGCTGTCATCCATTGCCTCCCCTTTTGACTTGCACGCGGCGTACAAGACAGTGTTTTCCTGGAAGCGGGAGAAGATGTCTCTAATCGCCGGTAATAAGCGATAAGCATCAGTGAGTAATTTCTCACAATGGCGGACAAAAAAAAAAATGGCAGCAGAGCACAGGAAAGAAAAAGAAGAGTGCGACAGAGATGTGATGAAGAAAATATCCAAGGGGTAGGGATAATCCGTGCTTATCCTGCGCTTTGGGTAAAAACTGAAAAGTTCATTTGGGCTTACTGGGCTGATCAGGAAGCAAGGAGCTGTCAAAATATGGATGTTAATTTTAAAGCATCGGAACAGGTTTACAAAAAATCAAAAACGACCCTTCTCCAGATGGCATTTTGAAAGCCAGCTCGCAAGTGCTGAGTACATCCAAACACAGGCTGATTTATCCTCCATCCACCACAGCTGTGTTTTGCTTTGCATGTTGTATTTTTACCAATGCTAAAAGTCAGTGATGCTTTGAAACGCAACAGAACGATTGAAACAGCCAGGAAACAGCAAAGGTCACTGAAAAATTATGTGACTGCTCTGCTCGCACGCAAACTTAAAAAGCTTTATGGTGCGTTCACACCAAATACATTTTGAGCATCAGACCCGCCTGATTTACATTCAAAGTCTACGTCCACCTGTCAAATATATTCAAGATGTTCAAGTACTTCTTTAATAACTACTAAATATATTTTCTTTGCAATACTGTAATGGTCTTTACATTGATTACAGTAATCAACTGGTCTACAGACAGATCAAAAAGAAAGCAATGGTGCACTAATTGCATTTTTTTGTCCAATCACCAATCTGTAAAAAACCTGACTTGCTGAAGAATAAATTTACACTGTTGCATAAGCTGCACACAGATTATTTTTCATTGTGTCAAAGTGTAATTTTGTCAGTGTTGTCCCATAAAAAGATATACTGAAATATCTGTAGAAATGTGAGGGGTGTATTCACTTTTGTGATACACTGTATATCTATGTCAGTGTGCTACGCATCTAAAAATGCTACCATCATGTTTTCACACCGAAAACTATAGTGGGATGTTAATGTTAAATATTATCATCGGATAACATTCTTTGAGTGACGGTACTGAAGTGGAAACTTAGGAGTTATGCTTAGCTTAGCATTGGAACAATTTATAAACATGACAAAACCACAAGAAGATCACTTCCTTCATCAGAATAGAATACCCTTTTAAAATGAAAAGCTATTGCAGATGTATGCACTAATTATTAGAATATCCTACCTTTTAAAAAATATTTTATATACAGAAATGTTTGTAAGAATAAAACAGTATCAGACAGGGGAAACAAGTTTTTATTTAAATTAAATTAAACACAGACATCTACAAATGCAGATCACCCTAACTCTTTTTTTGTATTAATATGTTGTATGGCAGTCTTTATCAAATGCAGCGCAGCCACAATGTGTCACTGAACTGCGCAGGTCACTGTGCACCTGAAATGACAGAATATGCTTAATATACACTAATATTACATCCCTATTACACAGCTTCAATCTCAAATAGCATTGCTACCAACATGCTCTATTTACCACAGTTTAATAAAAGAGTGTTATTAAACTAAAATATTTTCAAGTATAGGGACAAAATAGCCCACAAAAACAACATATTTTACCCTGATTGACAGGGCCAACAATGAGCAATTCCTGTTTACAGTATACAGCATAGTAACGACATTGCAGATGGCAAACGAAAGCCATTTATAAATATGTTTACAAGCTGCCTGTCATGTAAACTTAAACCACAAAGTAATAGAATGTTGTAGAAAAAGTTACTTTAACAAGAGTCTGGGTGAGAAGAAAATAAAAATGTATTAAAACCTTGCAAGGTGAGAACAAAAGTATAGAGTCAAAGGAGTATGTCAAGTCTGCTCTGACTAACTGTGGATTCTGGCTTCCGTTTATAGGTTCTGGTCAGCAGATCATATAGCAGCAGGTTGTCACCATCTCCGGGTGTTTCCCAACAAAGAGAAGAGAGGCTTAATATTACTCTAGGTGTGAATCCGTGATTGTTATGCATCAAGGATTGCATGGAGCCTAACACAGAGGTCTTGCCATTTGTCTATGGTTAAGGAAAGGGGGTTGTTATTTGATGCTAAAAAAATAAGTCTTAGTTCTGGGTTGGGGAAGTAACACTCAGATGGTCTCCAGGATCAAAGACATCCCCTGCTGTTATATGACATTGTAGAAGTCTATATGAGAGCAGCTTGATCAATCTCATGATAAAATCATGCAGACACAATCAAAAGCACAAGTAACAGCTCTACAACAGTAGAGCTGTATTCTGGGCATAACTTGGAGGAAATGACAATGCTTCCTTCTTCTAGTGTTTGTCTCCTGGATAATCAAAGGCTTATTTACAGCTCACACACTCAGCATGTACACCTACAAGTAGTCAACTGCTGTGTTTTTGTTTTTGACCACTCCCATAGCAACATTATGGGCCTGCTGCAGGATTTTCTCATGTTGTGATGAATGACTGAATTAAAGTTGATGCATGAATAAAATTATTGGAGACAGACACCACCACCACAGAGATGTTGACAGTTGCTTACCATAGAGACTGGTGGATGGACATTACTGTTGACCAAGGAGTTCCACTGACTTCTTCAGCCTCTTCTCTGGCCGATGGAATCGGTGTTAGAGGTGCTGCTTCTTTCCCATGGTCTGTTTGATTGTCTACATCTGAAAAAAGACTCTGATTCAGCGATCAAGAGAATAGAATAATAATAATAATCTTTATTGTCATTATAGAAACTATGCAATAAATTACATGGATTATAATGAAATTGGGTGATAAATAGTACTACAGGGTATTTAATGCCCTTTTGGCTACCGGGTATAAACTGTTCTTCAGTCTGTCTGTTCTTTGCTTTAATGCTCCTGTATCTGCAGCCAGATGGCAGCAGTTGGAACAAATTGTGACCAGGGTGTGAAGAGTCTTTTAAAATGTTCTTGGCTTTCCTGAAGCAGTGGGAACTGAAGTTTTTCAAGAGAAGGCAGAGAGCAGCCGATAGTCTTCTGGGCAGATTTTACGATTCTCTGGAGTCTTCCTCTGTGCTGCTGTGCAGCTAGGGAACCACATACAGAGGCAATAGCAAATGATACTTTCAGTAGATCATCGATAGAAGGACACCAGCAGTTTTTGAGAAATATTGCTCCTCCTGAGGATTCTCAAGGAAATAGAGTCTCTGCTGGGCCAGTTCTGTGGTGTTTACATCCCAGACCAGGTTATCCATGATGTGAACTCCCAGGAAACGGAAGTTTGACACCCTCTCCACTGGTTGTCTACTGATGTTTAGTGGTTGAGTGTCTCTTTTCCTTCTTCTAAAATCCACAATATCTCCTTGGTCTTGGTTGTGTTTAGGATCAGGTTGTTGTCTGTGCACCATGCTGTCAGTTGCTCCGCTTCGTTCCTGTAGGCACACTCATCCCCCCCTAAGATGAGGAACACTACAGTTGTGTCGTCTGCAAATTTAACGAGAGTGGTACTTTGATGGACTGAAACACAATCGTGTGTGTACAGCGTGAAGAGCAGAGGGCTCAGTACACAGCCCTGAGGAGAGCCAGTACTGATGTTGATGGCTGAAGAGGTATGGGGACCCATTCTGACTCTTTGCTTGCGATCTGTCAGGAAGTCTTTAATCCAGCAACAGGTGGAAGAGGGGATTCCTAGGTCAGCCAGTTTACACACTAATCTGTCAGGGAGGATGGTATTGAATGCCGAGTTGAAATCAATAAAGAGGATGCGTGCATAGCTCTCGGTGCTCCAGGTGGGACAGGACAGCATGCAGTGGAAACGGCATCTTGAGTTAAAAATCGCATTTATATGTGTTTTTACTATGTTAAAGTGCAGAGTGTAATGTAAAGTGTGCTACATTCCTGAGCAGCGGCTGGTTCAGCTAACTAAAGGGAAGTTAGTGCTAAATGGATTAATGTGTGAAATAAGCTATTGATTTCTTGTCCTTTGACCTCTTGCAGGTCCTTCAATAACAGCTTAGACCACAGGAAGCTACACAGGTCTCATCCAGTAGCCATGGTGTAGAGCAGAAGTCCCCACTGCCCCTGCATGTTGTAGGTGTTCCCCTGCTGCTGCACACCTGGCTTAAATGAATGAATGAGTAACTAGCAATTTAAAGCATGCCGAGGAAGTAATGCAATCATCTGAATCGGTTGTGCTGGAGTAGGGAAACATCTAAACCATGCAGGACTGTGGGCCCTGAGGACCAGGGTGGGAGACCACTAATGTGTAGCACTGGGGGAAAATCTGAGCTCAGTAGCACCTCTCTGTGTCCGTCCTGCCTAATGAGTTTTCTTTCTTTCTTTTTTTACTTTCCCACAGGATAAAGAAAATAAAAATTTACCAGGAAAAGGTGAGTGTTGTATGTCTTTTTACCTTAAACAGCAACAACTTTATTTGGTATTAAGGTTTGGCGCTAACAAGCTAAGGCAACAAGCGCCGGAACCTTTATTTTGTTTTGGCACTTGTTGCCTGTGTTTTGTGCATGCAGCTCTTAATAACTAGTATTATTATGTAATCACTGTTTCTTTTTCCACCTCAACACTCTCTGGGTTTGATTAAAATCCAGCCTGGGTGTAAATGATAGAAAATTAATGTGAATAAACTTCCAGGTCAAAATAACTACGGTACATCTGTTTCTGTAAATAACCCCAGGTTAAGCTCCTTATTTGTATTGTTGCCTTTATTTTGTTTTGTTTTGTGTAGTATATGGTTGACTTTCGGTTTTTGATTTGATGTTTTTATTTTGATGAGAGAGCTTCCGTTTTTTATGTTGTGGAGCAGCAGCTTAGCAACAGAATGAATGGAAGACAAGTTGCAACAGTGTTATGAAAAAATTTATCTCATTAGCAAACCCCTTGATTGAGGCACAAGGTATGTTTATTTTGTAAATAAGGATATTTCTAATATTGATTTGTTGGAATTGTGAAATTGCTTTATTGTAATCAAATAGGGTATAGTTTTTGAATCAGTTATTTTAGGGATGAACATTATTTTTAGTTTTCAAACGTTATGGTTATAAGAACGTGGTTTGTAGCTTACACTGTCTTTTTTTGTGTGTGTTTGTGCATGCAGCTCTTACGGTGAAACTTATGGTTTACTTCCAATAAACCTGGCTGTTCATCAGTAAAGCCAAAATCTTTCATTTGGGGGGGGCTGCTACAGTTTCTATTCTGAAACTACACATTGAAGAAGTTGTTAGCTCTGTTGCTTTGCAGCATCAAAATCTTTTGTTTGCATCCATCGTAAGGATGAATTTTTCCGTGTATTCCGGATTCCTCCCACAGTCTAAAAATATTCATATTGGGTCAGTAGTCTCTCTAAATTGCCCCTTGCTATGATATTATGTTGGTGTATTTGTTTGTCTAGTTGTTTTGGTATTTATTTATAAAAATTAAGTGAAAATAAACCTTACTGGGAAGACAGCAGCTTTAAATTTGACTCAAATAAAGCAGACATAAATGGAGTTTGGTGTGATGATTTGTTTTTGTTATTAGCCACCTTTATTGTCCCCTAGTTCAAATTCAGAAGGTGGTGGAGGTTTTAAACACAATGGACTCAAGTAAAGTTGGAGAAAAGAGATCAAGATGACTACATGTTAGAATGTTAGGATTATACAGTGAATTGTTAGTTGTTTATCTCATTATAACTGTACTACACATTCCATAATTATTCCTGATCATCTAAAGATGTATGTTAAAACAAACCTGCCTTACTCAGTCTTACAAAAACCATAAAAATGTACTTTTCTCAATTTTAATGAGCGAAATTTAACTTTGGTATGTGGGGTTTGCTATGTGTATTTGGTTAAACGTTTTCTGACCTGAAATATTACATGTCTGTGTTTCTTTAAAGTGGAGAGTCAGCAAGCTTGTTTGGAGCCAATGGACACCATTTTTGTGAAAAGTGTGAAAGAAAATGGCCCTGCTCAACAAGCTGGACTGTGTATTGGTAAAATGCATGCATGAACTCACTCCAACTAAAGTCTGAAATGAACCTAGAATATTTAAGAACCTGAGAGTTAATCCATAAAATGTTAAGATTGATTAAAAACATTATACAAAACTTTTTTCAGGAACTCAGTTCAGTAAATGAAACACATTAATATAGATTAGTTTCATACATAATGTTTTCAAGCTTTATTTATTACTTCTGTTATTTTGATTTTCTGCTTATAGTTAAAAACTTAAAATTAGAATATTATTTAAGACTAATGAAAAACATTTTTTTAATCCAGACGTAAAGGATTAACAAAAATGTTTAATACCTGCTTAAAGCCAAGGGAAATCAACTTTATTTATAAGAACTATAAAAACAGCAAAACTGACCAAAGTGCTGAACAAGATTGTTACTTTAAAAAGCTACTTTTAATCTGACAATGAGCTCCATTGGAATACCTCCAATTTATACTTTCAAGTCTGCACAGCACTGTTGTCTTGCAGCAAAAAGGTTCTGGGTTCAAATCCCGGCCCGGGATCTTTATGCATGGAGTTTGTATGTTCTCCCTGTGCATATGTGTGGGTTCTCTCTGGGTACTCCGGCTTCCTCCCAGAGTCCAAAACATGACTGATAGGTTGATTGGTCTTTCTAAGTTCTCCTTAGGTGTCAGTGTGCGTGTGCATGGTTGTTTGTCCTGTCTGTCTGTGTTGCTCTGTGATTGACTGGTGACCTGTCCAGGGTGACCCCAAGTCTTGCCCATTGACCTCTGGAGACAGGCACCAGCACCCATCATGAGCCCCCTAGGAATGGAAATGCTTTTCAAAATGCATGAGGTTTTTCCTTGGTTTTAATCAACAGGTTAAAAGTAATTGACTTTCTAAACAAAAGTACAGGTGCTGGTCAAAAAGTTTGAATATCACGAAAAAGTTAATTTAAATCAGTAATCCCATTCAAAAAGTAACATTTGCATATTATATTCATTCATTACAATTTCCAAAAAGGAATTTCGAGTGTCTTTTATGAGTAATCAAAGGCAACAGAAGCCTACACTAACAGGCCAGCATTTCAAACCTCGAAAAAGAGGTTGACTGATATGTTTCATATGTTTTTTTTAGTGTTGATTATTACTGACGACTAATGAAAACTCCAAATTCAGTATCTCAGAAAACTAGAATACTGGGAAAAGTTTCAATATTGAAGACCCCTGGTGCCACACACTAATCAGCTAATTAACTCAAAACTCCTGCAAAGGCTTTTAAATAGTCTCTCAGTCCAGTTCTGCAGGCTACACAATGATGGGGATGACTACTGACCTGACAATTGTCCAAAAGTTGACCTTTGACACTTTGCACAAGAGGGCAAGACAAACATCATTACTAAAGAAGCTGACTGTGCACAGAGTTCTGTGTTCAAGCACATTCATCGAGAGGCGAAGGGGAAGAAAAGGTGTGGTAGGAAAAACATGGACAAGCAGTCACGATAACCGCATCCTGTAGGGGATTGTGAAACAAAACCCATTCAAAAATGTTAGGGAGATCCACAAAGAGCGGACTGCAGCTGGAGTAGGTGCTTCAAAAACCACCACATAGATATATAAAAGACAAGGGTTTCAGCTGCTGCATTCCTTATGTCAAGTCACTCTTGAACAAGAGACAACATCAGAAGCATCTTGCCTGGCTAAAGACAAATAGGATTGAACTGGTGCTGAGTGGTTATGTTCAAAGTTATGTTCTTTGATGAAAGTAAATTTTGCATTTCCTTTGGAAATCAAGCTCCCAGAGTTTGGAGGAAGAGAGGAGAGGTCCCGAATCCACTTTGCTTAAGTTCCAGTCTAAAGTTTCCACAGTCAGTGATGGTTTGCGCTGCCATGTCATCTGCTGGTGTCGGTTCACTGTATTTTCTGAGGTCCACGGTCAATGCAGCCATCTACCAGGAAGTTTTAGAGCACTTCACGCTTCCTGCTGCTGACTAACGTTATGGAGATGCAGATTTAATTTTTCAACAGGACTTGGTACCTGCACACAGTGCCAGAGCACGAGTACTTTGTTTAAGGTCCATGATATCCCTGTTCTTGATTGGCCAGCAAACTCACCTGACTCACAAACAGAGAGGATAGACAGTATAATGATCAAATGAGAAAAACAAGGAAACAGCATTAGTCATATATTCTATCTAAAGCCACAGTTTGTAGTTTATTGTGTTGTTTCTGTAGTAATGTGGAAACCGTAACAAATTTTCAGTTTTCTCACTTTTCCACCAGATATTCCTGTTCAACCCTTCTTTGTATGTGTGTGCTTGTGGGTTCTCCAGGAGACCGACTGGTGAAGATTAATGGGGAGAGCATTCTGGGGAAAACCTATTCTCAGGTTATCACACTCATCCAAAACAGGTGTGGATCTCGTGTTAAGGTTTTGATGTGTGTTCTCATTTCCAATCTAATTGCTGTTTTTCATGTTTTCATTCAGTGAGAACCTTTTGGAGCTCACTATTATGCCAAAAAATGAGGATGTGTTGCAGTTGGTAAGTGTGAGTATTGCCTTTCTATTTTCTGCCTTGATTTTCTTTCCACCCTCTGAATGTGTGAAGCCATCAGTTAGCAGAGCTGAAGGAGCAACTCGATTCATTCAACGATAGTCAGTGTGTGTTTATCGACATAGCTGTTTGGATAAAGAGGGGTAAAAGTGACATCAATACACAAGAATGCCTTTTATAGATTTTTTTCCTACACTGTGCAGTTTTTATTCTATCTTTATTCATTTCTGTGGCTATTATTTTGCACTGTCCACTTCCTGTCGTGACAACTTAATTTTTCCACTTGTGGGACTAATAAAGGATTATCTTATCAGAAATCTGTAAATAAAGACTGCCGATAATCAAAATTATAATAATTCCTTCACTTTAACATTAAGCAGACAACACATTTTACAGTTTATATATTAAATCAGAATTAATACCCTCAAGGATAAAAAAAGATAAGCCCCATTTCTTCTATGTGACATTTTGCCTAAAAATATAAAGAATAGAGTAATGGGTTCAGTCTTATGGATGGTAGTTGGGGAGGTAAACATTCCCATGCACTTCATCCGAAGCCAAACAGTTGATGCGCGGTCACATGGTTTCAGGAGATTTGTATTCGCTCTCACCTTTCATACTCTGCCCAGCTCACCTGACGCCCCTCCTACAGATACAGTACAGACCAAAAATTTGGACACACCTTTTAATTCAATGAGTTTCCTTTATTTTCATCACTATTGACATTGTAGATTCACACTGAAGGCATCAAAACTATGAATAACACATGTGGAAATATGCACTAAACAAAAAAGTGTAAAACAACTGAAAATACCCCTTATATTCTAGTTTCTTCAAAGTAGCAACCTTTTGCTATAATTACTGCTTTACACACACTCTGCATTTTCTTGATGAGCTTCAAGAGGTAGTCACCTGAAATGGTTTTCACTTCATAGGTGTGCCCTGTCAGCTTAATAAGTGGGATTTCTTGCCTTATAAATAGTCATGAAAATAAAGAAACCCCATTGAATTAGAAAGTGTGTCCAAACTTTTGGTCTGTACTGTATGTCACACCCCTACTTTCCGGGATTCCCCCTCAGTCCCAGCATCAAGGGCGTAGGTTTGGTCTAAGTTTTGGTAGGACCTTACAACTTACTGACCAACCCTCCCCCACCCACCCACCCACACGCACCGACCATTTTTGGCCAGTGAGGGGGGCACAACATTGGCTTAATAACCCCCTCCCCCAACCATAACCATAACTTGATCATACATCTTGTGTATACAACCAGATACAGTCATACTAAGCAGATCAGTTTAAGAACACTTTACTTTTTCCTTTTCAAAATTCAGCAAACATTACAAGTAAGATCAAAAGAAATATCCTCTGGATCTACTGATTATACAACAAACACAATTGCAGATAACAACAAAAAATGACTTCTTGCACTTCAGGAAAAAGATCCAATTGTTGAGATATTATGAACTAACACCTCACCTGGAGCCCTGAAGCTCCAGCCACCTCTCCATCGTTCTGCTCTGCCCCTTGCTCTGCTGTCTGAGCATCCTATGTGAAAAAATATTACATAATTAAAATTAACAGACCTATTCTACCTCACATTTAGTGCTGACCTTACTAAACACCGGACTTTACAACAAATGCGTTGCGTGATAGATATCTAACTTATGGGTCCACTCACTGTACTTACACCGAGGTAGTGAAATAACTTCTAATGTCTGTCGTCCTTTTCTTTTTTGGTGGCGACATGGTCTCGGAGACTCATAATAAATGTCAAACTCAGAAGGAGATGCGTTCACTTTCAGCACCGTGGACCAAGCTTCCGTTCCGCGTGTGGCCAGCTGGCCGCCGCCTGTTGCAGCTAATCAAAGAACATAGATCCACGTTCTGTGAGCCAATAGCGGCATGGGTCGTCATAGTTCAGAACAGCGAATTTTAAAATGAATGCTACCACTGCGTAGTATATTGAAATATTAAACTAATCAATGTAGATTTTCGTTTATTTATTTTGTTTTTGTTAAAAAATACATATGTTGTTTTTTTTTTATTAATATGGCAAAAATTGGTCGGGACTATTTTATATCCCTTGAATATTGGTTGTGACATGTCACGACCGTCCATACCCAAACCTACGCCCATGCCCAGCATCCTCTGTTTTGCTTTTAAAAAACAGCTACTGAGAGCTCCAGACATTTCTGCAGACAGCCTCCTTCATGACGTTACATTTTCCATCCAGGAGTTTGTAGCCATTTAACAGTTTTTTTCAGGTAATTGGTGAAGAATCGTACAAATGTACATAATTCCTGATATACATTTAGGATAAACGTTCCTCAAAATCATAAACCAGATAGTGGAAGCAGACTGAAGAGAAATATAAACATTGCTGTCCCCATTGCATTTCTGTATAAAACACGGCAACAAACTTCTGACCAATCCGACAACACTTTGCACTCTGTTGTAGATCGACCCGTGCCTGGTGTTGAGTTTGGCAGGCAAATGGCTCTCTGTGAACAGAATGCTCACAGAGAGCATTTTGCTTGATCAATTTTCATCACAAGTCGGCATCAATGAAAGCCAATTTGGACATTCAGATGAAGTATGTTGGGGCCACAAGAGCTTAGCCAGTTTTGGTTCAACAAGAATATTTAATCAAAAGGAAATAAAAAGGAAATATGCTTGTTGTTTATGGTTTTCATTGTATCCTTTTCCTTACACCTCCTCAGGTGTACTCCCAGAATGTCAACTCCAAAGGTGTTAAACCGTACTCAGGTGAGACCCAGAACCTTCCAGAACCTCTGCATCTCTGCTCCCTGGCCTCTGGTGTGAGCTCCACCATGCAGCATCCCACTTCCAACCCTCTGGACAACTGGCCACACAATGGCAGAAGTGCCGTCTCACCACTGGAGAACCAAGCCCCTGCTACCTCTACCTCCACCTCTGGCCAACCACAAGCTCCAGAGGATTCCAGCAGACATTTTGCTCCACCATGGCAACACCAGGACTGCAATTATGCAAGCCTGAATGCATTTGACTTCCATTTTGCTAACCATAATGCTGCCATCACCTCTGCAACGCTGCCTCCACCTCGAAGGAGCAGACTGCAGGCCTCTTCACGTGCTCACAGCGATGCACTCTACCACCAGGCTCTGTCAGACTGGTACTACAGCCAAGCAGAGACAGCAGAACACATTTCCCCCCAACATTTAAGTGTATCTCAGGACTATCTAGCCGAACCGCACCTGGGTTCGGCACCCAGGCCCAGATTTATACCCAGCCCTACGACCTTTGCAGAACACCACAGAAGAGAAACTTTCCTTCATCATCAGCGAGCAGCAGGTGCTGTGCATGACTCCTACTGGCAAGGAGACTGCGACGCTGGATTGGGTACTGCTAGCAACTCATGCTCAGAGAGTCTGTTGGCAGCCTATGCTGAATATGAGCACAATTATGGGCGCTCCGTGGAAACACTGGCAGAGGCCTCGGCTCTGGTCTCACAACATTATGAACAGACTTCACCAAATTCCCACATGACATGTAAAAGAGAACAGAAGAAGCAGAAGGCTCCAGAAGGACATGAACATAAAACTACAGTGTTGGCTTCCCCCACCATGCCACTTGGCCACATGCAGTCAGCTCAGCAGGTGGCGGAGCCCCAAACAAGATGGCTGGAGGAAGTGGTGGACTACAGAAGCTACAGCCCCTCATTTTACCACAAAGAGGGCCATCTCCTCCAGCAGGCCCACTCTTTCAGAGAGCCTGCTTACAGTGGCCCTCACCTCAACTGGGGGTCTGGCACCAGAAGAGAGAGTGCCTTTTCCCGTCTCCAGTCTACTCCTGCACCCCGGACTTTAGAGGAGAAGACGAAGCAGCTAAGAGATGACAGAGAGGTCATCTCCTCTGTTTCCCCAGTTCAAGAGGTGGTCCTGAGGCAAAGGCCCCTGTTTACCTGTCAGACACCCTTTCAGGCTAACTCCACTCCCACCGTATCACCGGAAGCATCTGGTTGGATCCCTGCAGCCAGAACAATTCCTGTCCCTCAAGAAACTGGGTCCAGCCGCAGCGTTAATAGTAGCCTTGCCCATGCCTTTAATTCCCTCTCCTCCATTCCCTTCATAGGTTAGTAAGTTTTTCTCTGTCGCAAGCAACACACAGCTTTCCATAATACATGCAGAAGAATCTTCAAAATGTCCCAGATCATACTTTTGGTCTGTATAGTACATAGTATCTCTGGTCAGGTTTATGTACTGTATTGTCTTGTGGCATCATCAGTCTTCAACAGCAGAAATGCTGTTTGTTGCTGAAGAACTCTTTATTATTTTTCACCCTAATTACAGTTCTGTAAATATGTAACCTCCACATTCTTTTTCAGCTTTTTAGGGAGCCTTAAATGTTTCAGATCAACAAACAAATGTTAATACCAGACAAAAATAACCTGAGTAAAGTAAGCTAATTTCTTTAAATCCAATAATTTATTGAAGCTGCAACTTTTATGAAAATATATTTTTTATGGTTACTAACACTGTCATATCTTTATATACAGCATGAGACAGATAATCTGTCTCCTCTGTGGTCCTACTGCTGCCTGCAAAAATACTCAGCTTGGTCAGAAACAACCAGTCAGAGCCAGGAGGAGAGCATTAGCATGGTCTGTCACACTCTTGTTTACTGTGCAGAGAAATAATTCAGTTACAGCAAAACTGTTTATCCACCATCATGGGGGGCCATGTTAATTAGTCTGAGCATTCATGGTAGGCTCCGTTGTGGAGAAGGACATGTAGTGAAGCAGAGAGCAAAGGGAAGGGAGTGGGCAACACATAAACAAGGGTGATTGACAGCATTAAGGCCTTATTCCTGGCTCTGATTTGTTGTCTGTGACTGAGCAGTGAATTTTTGCCAGTGGCAGTTCGACTACAGGGAGGAGGCAGAGGAGTAAATGTTTTTTTTCACAGATTATGAGTCTCATATTATACTCTCAGGAAAAATAAAACAGTTTGAAAAAACTTTAAGTAGAAAAGCTATGAAAACCAACCTGGACATAATGTAAAGGAGTACTACCATGGATACCATGATACCATATTGATTTGGTTTCTAGTCAGTTTGTTCTTGGAGTAATCTTGGTTGGGAAGGTTCACCGCTGTTCCATGTTGTCTTTCTTTCTATTAATATTTAACACCTTAGATCAGGGGTGCCCAAAGTCAGTCCTCGAGGGCCGGCATCCTGCATTTATTAGTTCTCTCCCTGATAGTACCAACAACCTTTTCAGCATGTCAATGTTCTTCTTAGACCTTCTAAGGAGCCATCATTTGATCCAGGTGTGTTAAACCAGGGAGAGAACTAAAACATGCAGGACGCCGGCCCCCGAGGACCGACTTTGGGCACCCCTGCCTTAGATGGAGTAGCTTGTCAGCAAATAAGCAATTTCCCCTTGGGGATCAATAAAGTAGATTCTGTTCTCTATTCTATTCTATTTCTATAGACAATTGTTGTTACTGTTTTCATTTGAGTCCCAAAGCCATAGCATAGGCTTTGCAAAATCGTTTCAGACTGATATTTGTCAGCTTTTCTTGTCAGTTCTTATATTTCTTTAGATTTGCGGATGATGTGTTACTTTTTGGGATCCTTCTTTTTGTCAAACATCTTGTATTTAATATATTTTTTATTGTTCTCCTTTTACATGTCTGGTAGCAGTGTGTGAAATTACTTTCAGCTTTTCAAACAATATGGTTATCAAACTTGTTCACAATTTAACTATAAAACATTTCCCTTTCCCAACTGCCCAGAGTGTTTTGAATATTTAAGTTTTCCTTTCTAAATAAAATGTACAAACTACACTCTGTATTTACTCAGGTTATTTTGTTAAATACTAAAATGTCTTTACTTATCGGAAAGATTTAACTTTAACACAAATCAAAAACAAAAAAATATGTATAAGAGTAAATATTTTTTCACAGAACTGCATAATTATTCCATTCCCTTTTACCTATGCTATACCAATTGCATAATATCCTTGAATCTTACCATGTGTTGTGCATGTGCACTAAAAAATCAGCACCTACAGAGGTAGAGGCCCACACAGTGAACGTTGTTAGAAACAGAACGTCTGTGGAGGCAGGAAGAGTTTCTGCTCTTCCTGTTTTTGTTTGTTTGTTTGCTTTGCTGTCTTAACTGAAGCTGTAGCTTTAAAGAAGGAGGAATGACTGAGTGAACTATCATGCTGCTCACACCAGAAAACTAAACAACGGAAGGTGACCGTTTAAATCTAAGTAGGTGTCAAGATGCAGCCATCTTGACAAACAAACAGGATATGCAGCATCATCAGTTTCTCTCTGCTACCAACTGATTCTGTCATCAGGCAATAAAAAAATGCTCAGTTTCTAACAGTTGTTTAAATAGTTCATGATCTTAACATGTTAGCAGGTTAATGCACCTCCTAACACAAATAAGTGTTTCTTTGTACAAATCTAGTACAAATAAGAAACTGCTGACAACAACCTCTGCTTTTTGCATGTCTCTGTCTTGTCAAACCCCAGTTGCTCGTGGCAGACGGCCGCTTTTACTGAGACACAAAGAAATGGGTTTCCTGTGAGATGGATCAGAAACTGAAGCAAACTGAAGAAGAAAACACAGAAATAACTAATGACACACAGAATGACCCAACACAAGGCTTACTGTTTATTCACTTTGAAAGTCTTCCTGTTCTGAAGCTATGCTTAACTTTTAGGGATGATTTCTGCTTCGGTAGAAGCTTGCCTTCATAGAAATGAACCAAAACCCACATGTGTGTTTTCTGAGTCCGTGTGTTCTGTGTGTGATTGTTCTTCTGTGACGCCATGTTGTTCACCTGTAATGATGGCCTTCCAGATTATCCTGTCAGTCCCAGTGTTGACCACCAAGCCAGCAGGCTTGGTCCCAGTGTGTTGGCTGACTCTGTTGTGTCCAGCGGGACTGGGGTCACCTTCACCTCTGTGGCCCCGTCCTCCGTCTCCCCCCTGTCCGACTTCGCTCTCAGGACTTCAGTGAGTCCCACTGACCCTCTAAAGAAATGTCATCCTGTTATTAACTTCGGGTTAGCAGAATAAAACACAATCAGGTTTCTAGTACAGATGATCCCATTCATCCCCACATCAAAAAACACCTCACCGATCAGACTTCTGATAACACTTCAATACACTTATATAAATTAGTGTTTTAATTGTTCTTTCAAAATATCACAATATGAATCTGATAGTAGATAGATAGATAGCATTTATTGTCATTGAACAGAATTCAACGAAATTTCCATTGCAGCTCCCGTGCAAAAGGTCAAATATATACAGTATAAATAAGCAAACACACAATAATAATAATAACAATATATACAACTAAATTAACTAAAGGCACTCAACCACACCAAAGAAGTAGCAGCAGGTCCAATTAAGGCAAAGTACAGATGATGTGACAGTGCAAAGTGCAGAACAATATGGCTGTGTGGGGGTGGGGGATATGTATGTGTGACTGCGAGGTTATGATATGTGTGGGAGGGGGGGGCGGCAGGGAGAAATGGCTCTGACGGCTGTGGGGAAGAAACTGTTTCTCAGTCTATTTGTTGTAGTCCGTATATTCCTGTACCGCTTGCCTGATGGCAGCGGCACAAACAGTCTGTGGCCCGGGTGGCTGGAATCCATCGCTATGGATCCAGCTCTCTTCTTAACCCGGCCTATGTAAATGGAGTCCAGGTCTGGGAGGGGGCATCCCACAATGCCTTGTGCTGTTCTCACCACCCGTGTCAGTTGTTTCCTCTCCAATGCTGTGCAGCTACCATACCACACAGTCATGTTGAGGCAGAGGATGCTCTCGATCATCGCCCTGTAAAAGTTCACGAGCAGCCGTGAGGAAAGTCCAGCCCGTCTCAGTTTCCTGAGGAAGAAGAGCCTTTGTTGTGCTTTCTTCACCAGGTGGGAGGTGTTTGTGTTCCAGGAGAGGTCAGAAGTGATGTGGAGGCCCAGGAACTTGATGTTGTCCACACGTTCCACCACTTCTCCATCTATGAGAAGGGGAGTGTGAGCCGTCCTCCTGGACCTTCTGTAATCCACAATGACCTCCTTGGTCTTCCCTGTGTTCAGCACCAAGTTGTTGGCTGAACACCACTGAGTGAGCTGCAGAATCTCCTCTCTGTAGTGGGTCTCGTTGTTGTCTGAAATGAGACCCACTACTGTTGTGTCGTCCGCGAACTTCACGACTGTGTTGGTGGGGTGGATGGCCACGCAGTCGTGTGTAAACAGGGTGAAGAGAGCTGGGCTGAGCACACAGCCCTGCAGCGTGCCTGTGTTGAGGACCAGTGGGGACGATGTTGAGCCACTTATTCTCACCACCTGAGGCCTGTTGGTGAGGAAGTCTCTGATCCAGTGGCACAGTGAAGCGGGCAGCCCCACCTCGAGTAGCTTCAGCACCAGCTTGTCTGGGATGACGGTATTAAATGCTGAGCTGAAGTCTACAAATAGCATCCTGACGTAGGTGTTGGGATGCTGCAGATGGGTCAGGGCTGTGTGCAGAGTGATGGAGACAGCATCCTCTGTTGACCGGTTCGCTCTGTAGGCGAACTGAAGGCTGTCCAGGTTTGTGGGGATGAAGTCTCTGATGTACCTCAGAAGAATCCTCTCAAAGCACTTCATGATCACCGGGGTCAGAGCGACGGGCCGGTAATCGTTCAGGCTGGTGATGGACCTCTTCTTCGGTACAGGGATGATGGTGGAAGACTTGAGACACTCAGGAACCGTGGCGAGCTGCAGGGACAGATTGAAAATGTCCAGAAACACTCCTGCCAGCTGGTCGGCGCAGGTTTTCAGCGTCTGGCCTGACACCTTGTCCGGTCCTGGAGCGTTGTGGGTGTTGATCCTCCTCAGGGTGGACGTCACCTGATGCTTCTGTAAGACGAGGGGCTGGTGCTGCTCTTCCAGTTGGGGTAGATGTACGGCTTCTCTGCTGCCCGCCGTGTCAAAGCGGGCAAAGAAACTGTTTAAGGTGTCAGGCAGGGTGGGGTCGCGGCTGGTCAGCTTAGTGCTGTGTTTGTAGTCCGTCATGGTTCTAATGCCTCTCCACATGCTTCGGGGGTTGTTGTTGATGAAATGTTCCTCAATCTGCTGTTTGTACTGGAGCTTGGCCTGCTTAATACCTTTTTTCAGTTCCGACCGGGCCCTGCTATAAGCCAACCCGTCTCCAGACCTGTAGGCAGCATCCCGGGCTTTCAGCAGTGCCCGTACTGTGCTGTCCAGCCATGGTTTCTGGTTTGGAAACACTTTTATGGTCTTAACAGGGAGCACAGCGTCAGTGCAGAACTGAACATAGGACAGAACGGACGATGAGTATTCCTCCAAGTCTGCGCCGTCCCTGAACACACTCCAGTCTGTATGCTCAAAGCAGTCCTGAAGTGCAGAGGAGGCCTCCTCAGTCCAGACCTGAACTATTCTGGTGGTCGGCTTAGTTCTGCAGGCCAGAGGCTTGTAGACAGGAATCAGCTCCACTGAGATGTGGTCAGACATGCCCAGATGTGGAGCTGCTACAGCCTTGTAGGCTCCGGGGATATTGCAGTAGACCTGGTCCAAAATGTTATTGTCTCTGGTGGGAAAGTTTATGGATTTGTGGAATTTGGGAAACACAGCCTTCGGTTCCACGTGATTAAAGTCCCCCGCCACAATCACGGCCACCTCCGGGTTGGAGTTCATCTGCACGCTGATCAGGCAGTACAGCTCCTCTAATGCTAGCTTAGCATTAGCCCTCGGTGGTATGTAGACAGCCACGATCACAATGGACGAGAGTTCTCTCACCAACTTGAAGGGTCTGCATTTCACCGCCAGATATTCCAAGTCAGGAGAGCAGAATGTTCCGACAGAGTGTGTGGCTGTACACCAGGCATTGTGTACATACAATGCCAAACCTCCGCCTCTGCCCTTACCCGAAGCTGCAGTCCGATCCGCCCGGAACAGAGCGCGCCCCGTTATCTCCACCGCTGCGTCCGGGATGTTATCCTCCAGCCAGGTCTCTGTGACAACAGTCACACAGCTGTCCATCCGGCGAGAAGTAATCCGGAGTCGCATCACGTCGATTTTGTTGACGAGGGACCTGGCATTGGCGAGGAAGAGGCTGGGGAGGGCCGGTTTATGAGGGCTAGCTTGTAGCCTAGCACGCACGCCGGCTCTCTTACCCCTCTTTTGTTTGCGCTGCCTCCTCCGTCGCCTTGGCAGCATGGGGGGAATGATCATAGTCCCAGGTGTTCGTAGCAGCTCTGGAGGAATAAAGTCCAGCTTGGTGGGTGTGTGAAGTCCAAACTGTGTTCCTATGTCCCACAGTTCTAATCTGCTGTAAGTTGTAACGGCTTCCACTAGTGTGTTGAGCGAAGACATCAATAAAAACAAGCTAAAAAAAACGAAAACACGGGAGCTCCGAGCCGCAGCGTCTACACGCGCGCCATCTTGTCATTTATTTAGTTAGTCATTTATTTATAGTAATCCAGAGAATGAATATGGATAATGTGTCTTGTGCATGGCTAGTATCAGAAAGCAGATACATCTTTTATAAGACTTATAAAAGTTGGATCATTTACTCTTGACTTATTAACTACTTATTAATGGTTATGCAAGAAAATGCATCAGGTACATTAATTAAAACTTTCTTGTTCAATCTCAAATCCATCAAAAAGAATCTGAAGGGTAAATTCCCCTTATACAAAAGCACTGAGAGGAACATATAAACTTCACCCTATTTTTAGAATTGCATATTAATGTGCAATATGCACAGTGTTTTCTGCATAGGATTTCATTGCATCTACTCATAAAAAAGAATCAATTGATGTATTAGTAAACATTCTAATACATTTGACTGAATGTTACAGAGCAAAGATCATTGAGATTATATCCCTTAACTGTTAATATTTTGTCTATCACCACATAGAGAAACACAAGAGGATATTATATCACAGGTATAGTGTAAGGATGTCAAAAAATGTACCCAATGACTATTTTAGAAAACAAATAATAAGCAGACATACGGAACAAATGCCATATTTAAAAACAGTCAGTAAAGGAAACTTGGTTAGTTTTGAAATAAAACTTTAAACGTAATAGATGGACTAGATATAAACCAGATGCCAAATTGCAAAGGTGGCCAGAATTAGGAGTCCTCTGGCTTCTGAACATGAGATACTTCAATATGAATATTATTTAAACAGGTGTTGCCTGTTTAAATAATAATGGTAGTGTTGCTGTTGCTCATTTTGGTCTCTTCAGTCAGAACAGCTTGTATTTTACATTCTACACATATATCTGTTTACAAAATTCATATTTTGGTACATTTTAGTACCCTTCAAATCAGAAATCGATGCTGCGCAGGCTACTAGGTAGTTTACTACGTAAAGTACAATGGAGAGAAAATAGCCTCAAAATACAGTACTTGTGCGTGTGTAATACTGGATTTGTAATCCATGTAAGCATCTTTGTGTGTAACTTCAGATAATTGTATCAGTGAAACATAATATCTACTGCAGTGTACACAGAGCATGAGAAGAACAAAGAACGGCTCTCACTGAGGCTCCAGTCCTGAACGGCTCTTCTCAGTGAAGAGTCATTCAGTAGAATTTAATCTTTTGTGAATGTCACATTACTATATTGCAGACTTTGGTCACAGTGTTGTCCCATATAAGTGACATATCAGTCAACACCTCCGCACAATAATTCAGCATAGTGAATGACAGCTTTTTTCATACAATTAGTCCCTGCACAGCTAGCTTTGCTAACATTACGTCAACTGAGCTTACCTTTCTTTGAGCTTCTTTTCTAAGTGACTATAAAAGTCAGACGTAGTCCCCACCGTCTGTGAAAGCAAAGATTTCTTATGATTTATTTAGCGGGATTCTGTTACTGATGATTAGACAGACATCTGCCGCTCAGAGAAAACCACTGTGCATATCTTGTCTTGGAGTACCGCGAGCGAGATAAAGCTGGAGGCGATGGGTGGAGAGTTCGATACTTCTAACAGAAACGCGTAATTAGTAAGTCACGTTATTGCTTAGATTTGAATCAGTATGTTTTGCATCCAGTGAAAACAAAGATATTAAGAAATAAACTGGACAATGTGCTGGCAATTTAGTGACATTTCAGTCTTGACCGGTCTTGGAATAAAATCCCGAGTCCTCGGTGCCCAAGACAGAGACCAAATGTGGCCGAGTCCGAGATGAGACAGAGACCATCAAAAAGTGGTCTCGAGACCAAGTCCAGTCTCGAGTACAACATTACCTAAAAAAATTAAATACGTACACACAAGTTGCCTGTGTTACAGCGGGAGTGGGTCTCTGCCCTTTTTCCTTGTAGGGTTCTGGAGGCAGGCCTTCTGCAGGTGTTATGTTTTTCCCTGATTGGTGCTCTACTGCTTTAAAAGCTGCCATGCTGCAACAGACAGGAGGCTTTTTCCCTCTCCCTCCTCAGAACCCCATTTGGTCTGGTTTGTATCTTATGGTTGAGTTTTGTTAGGTTTGTTTTGCATTTGCTTATTCTGGTTGGTTATGGGTTTTGCATTAATTTATTTTGGTTTCTCATTTCAAGTAATTCCCTTTTCAGGCTTTATTTCTTTAGTATAATTTAATAAATTCAATTTTCATTCAATCAGAAAATCCTTGTGTGGTCTCCTTTAATGTTACCCCACCAAACGAGCCTGGTGGACGTAACACCTGATACACACAGGCAAAACTGCATTTACTCACACATAAGGTTACAAGTGCAAAAGGATTTTGAGACTCAGTTCACTCTTCCAACAGCCTCAGATTTGTTCGCAAGTACAGTAGTTCGTTTAAATGCTGGTGGAAAACTGGAACTGGGTCATCTAATTTTTGTTCAGAGGCTATTGTTTTCATCCTTTGAATGTTTGTCACTGTGCTTTTGCCGAAGTGGCAAAGACGTTACTTCATTAGTAAATGGAATACCTCAGCACTTTATAATACTCCAAAATTATTTGTAGACATATTGTGTATTTTTGAGTTGCACAGATCTGATTACATGTTTAAAAAACGATCACTAAGTGGTGGAATGGTTTGATGGCTGGAAAAGCAGGCTGTCATACAAGAAGCAGCACGGCGCATCACTGTGCTCTTCCCTCAGAATTAGAAGTTGTAATTGTGTGTGTGCTTTTATTTTGAATTCCTTTTTTTATATATATTTGTGTGTGCATTTGACCACATATCTACAAGTACCCAGAGTTACGCACATTTTTTTAAAATGGTTTACAAATCATGTTTCACAGATGTTACACACAAAAATGTTTACACAGATTACAAAATCCAGTATTACACACACACACACACAGGTATCTTGAGACTATTTTCTCTCCATAAAGTACTGGGTAGTCTACTATGTAAAGTACTAGGTGGTCCACTACACAGGCTACAATACAAAAATCAAATCAAATTTTATTTGTATAGCACATTTCAGCAGCAAGGCATTTCAAAGTGCTTTACATCATATCAAACACAGAAACGCAATGCAACATAGAATCAACAATCAAAACACGACATTAAGTCAGGTTCCATCGATAAATTTGTAATTGATTACGTTTCAAATACAATCCTAAACGGGTGGGTTTTTAGTTGAGTTTGCATCCATATAAGGTTTACCTGTTACACTCCTACTGTGTTATATGGAACAAAATACCTATTGCTATTTTTATTCCCGCTCACAATCACACAGTTTAAAACGATGTAGACAGCATTTTAATGGACTTCTGGCACAAGGCTCCGTACACCTCTTTCACGGAATTTCAAGCAGGGACTCCGCCGTCCCTCATGGATTTTTGTGCAATTCTATGGTACTGTTGGTGTCTAGAATTTACAGGGTTTGATACAAGCTTCTTCATAGGCTATATTTCGCAGACAACTCTACCAAATGGAAATGCTTGCAGGCAGCATAGAGACCATAAAAGTCGCTGTAAAAAAATTTGTTGCAGCTGTGTTCTTGACTGGCCTTGAGAAAAAAATTCTAATGTCTAGCACAGCCAGGACAAGATGGAGTAAAAAAAGTAGTCAGGACAAAGACTTTAAAAAGGACACCGGTCTAGAATACTGCAACTAGAGTTTTGTGTGTCAGCCACCAATCCATCGACGCTACCATTGCTGTGTCATCAGAACCGATAGAGATTCTAAGGCATGTGGAAAAAATAGAGGTGGCAGTTTGATAATCTACGTTAACAACCGTTGGTGTGTCCTGGGCCATGTCACAGTCAAGGCAGAGTTGTGTTGCCTTAATCCGGAGGTGTTGGCTGTCAGCCTGCATCTCTACAAACTTCCCCAGGAGTCCAGTCATGTGATCTCCATCTGTGTTGACATCCCTCCAAGGGTGGAACCAGCTGCTGTCTGTGAAAGGTTACATAGTGTCAATGCGCAACTTCGGTCGCAACATCCTGAAGTCCTCATAATATCTGGAGTTTTTAATCATGTCACCCTGAATTCCATTCCATGAGCTGTCCCACCACAAAAAACAGGATAATTGATTATCCAGCATAAAAGGCTGTTGCCCTTCCCCCACTGGGCAAGTCAGATCACAACCTGGTGTACAGACAGCCCCAGTACACCCCCTTGTCCAAAGGTAGGGTGTTTCCAATCGCTCCATCAGAAGATGGACTCCTGTTTACTGTTGTTGAGAACGTCATCTCTTCTGCCATCATCTGCTGGGGCAGCAGCATCAGAGCCAAGAACTAAAACAGCTCAATAGCCTGACAAAAGAAGGCTGGTTCTTTTCTTGGGATGATTGTGAAACCTCTGGAGATGGTCATGCAAAGAAGGATTCTTCATAGGATCAAGAAAATTCTGACCATCCTCTTCACGAGACTATCTTGGGAAGGCAGTGCATCTTCAGTCAGATTCTTCAGATTCAGTGCAGTACAGAGTGGTGAAGAAGACCTTTCCTGCCAACAGCCATCACCATCTTCAATAACTATTTGAAGAATCTAAATTAATGAGTTACAACATTTAATTTCCCTTTGGGATTAATAAAGTATATTTGAATTTGGATTTGAATTTGAATAACTTTTTCAATAGGTATAGCTACCTATCTAGGTTTTATGCTACACCCACCACCATCACTACACCTACTCTGCCCCAGTGCTCTCCTGCAATGCATTCTCCTCCATGCCAGCAGGTGCAGTCATTCCACCACCATGACTCCCTCCCCTCAATTCTATCCCAAACCAGTCCCCTGACCCAACCTCCTCCCTCAAGGGAACTTAGTATCCCCTCTTCATTCTCTCTCTCTCCACACAGCCTCCTCCATGCTTTACAACTGATCAGATGAGGGCAGAATTGAGGAAGCTTCTACCCCAAAAAGCTACAGGACAGAGTATTCCCTCAGATTCTCAAGATCTGTGTTGTCGAGATTGGGGAGCCATTACAACAAGTCTTCAACTTAACCCCCAACTTGGAAGCATGCTGACATTCAGGGACAGGAATGTTACATGATGTCTTCCAAAGAAGAACAGGCCCAGTGAGCTGAATGACATCAAACTGGTGGCACACGTCACATCAGAGGACTCTGGAGAGGCTCTTCCTCAACCACCTCAGAATGCACGTAAAGCACATTGAAGACCCCTAGCAGTTTGCCTACTGGGAAGAAGTTGGAGGGGAGGATGCCATCATCTACCTCCTACATCGAGCCCACTCGCAAAGGAAATGGCAAAGTCACAATACTCTGTCTGAATTTTTCGAGTGCCTTTAATACAATCCAGCCCTCGGCACTTCAGGAAAAAAACTTACCAGAATGAGAGTGGACTCCTGCCTGGTCACCTGGATTTCCAGCTGCAGACAGACCATAGTAGTCAAGATGAATAACATTACATCTGAAACTGTGGTCTGCAACACTGGAGCCCCTCAGGGGGCGGTGCTGTCACCCATCCTCTTCAACCTGTACATTTCAGACTTGTGTTACATCTCTGAATCGTGTCCAGATGTATGCCGATGACACTGCCATCATGGGGTGCATCAAAGACAAAGTGAGGGACTTTGTTGTCTAGTGCCATAGAAACGGCCTGCAGCTGAACACATCCAAGATGAAGGAAGTGGTTATTGACTTCAGGACCAGTTCGGATAGGAGGGGAGGAGGCGGAGGTTGTGCAGACCTATAGATATCTTGGTCTGTGGCTGGACAACAAGCTGGACTCGACGAGCAACACAAAGCAGCTCTATAAGTAGGTCCAGGATGTACTACCTGAGGAGGCTGAGATCCTTTAACATCTGTGGAAAGCTGCTGGGGTTGTTTTACCAGTGTGTTGTCGCCAGCATTTTGTTATACGCTTTGTTGTGCTGGTGTGACAGGATCTCTAAGGCAGACCATTTCAAGCTGGAGAAACAAATCAGACGTGCCGTCTCAGAGGTTGGCACACTCACTGAACCAACCTCTGAGTTCAGTGGCTGGCTGCCACTCTACCTCTGGCAACAGTGGCAGAGAGAAGAACATTGCAGAAACTCAAGGCTGTTATGGACAATGCTAAAACCCTCTGCACACTGCCATCAGCAGCCAAGAAATCAGGTTCAGTAGGGGACTGCTTCTTCTAAAGTGCAGGACCAACAGACTTTTGTTCCTCGTGCAATTAAACTCTTCAACTCCTTACTGAAGGTTGGAAGGAGGGCTAACAGGAGTGTAACAGAAACAGAGAATCTATAGTATTGGTCTATTAATGTATTTAAAAAAAAAAAAAAAAAAAAAAAGATTTATTTGATGAGTGGGTGCTGTGTGGGAGACAGAAACTGCAATTTCCCTGAGGGAAAATCCTAAAGGGATTAATAAAGTATCTGTCATTGTTTACCTCCTGTTCTCTCCTTTATCAACTCTACGCTGATTCAAGCACTGCAGGGTAATATGAATGATATGAATGCTTTTCCATAACTATTTGGAAAACAGAAAGGAGCAAAACCTTCAACTTTTCAAACCCTTTGTTAACCCTGTAAACAGATGCCTAGGTTAAGGAGTTTACTTAAATATTCTTGGCAGGGTAAAACTCAAGGTTCCAATATATTCATAGGTCGGTTTTAACCGACCTAAGTAAAGTTTATCACAATGACATCACCGTTATAAGCATTGATAATCTCAGGAGTCCTTGAAATGGAACAATAGTTGTCTAATCTAATGTCATCTGGAGGCTTTTTCAGCAGAGTGGTCAGAATAGGGAAATGTTTATTTGTGTATGAATAATGACATTCAAGGTCAGTTTCTTTATGCTACAATAATTATCTGCTGAACAAAGCTGTTAGGAAAAATTAAACTAATCTGAAGTGAACATTTTTATTCCTAAAGTAATCTACTACAAATTAAATGAAAATTGGAACATTTTAATTAAAATGAATTTAACTGAAATAATTTTGAGGATTTTTTTTCTTGGAAAACACTCAGAGATGACGGTTGATGTGAACAGGTTCTATATTATTTGTCCTTGTAACTGGTGTTGCATAAATAAACTCAACTGTATTTTTTTATCCGTAGGAAGCTTTAAAAGTCGCCGCTCCTCTTACTTGCTGGCCATCACCACTGAGCGATCCAAGTCCTGCGATGAAGGACTCAACACTTACAGGGATGAGAGCCGAGTCTTCTCGTGAGTTACAAACTTAAAAACCAAAAGTATTTGCTCACCCATCCAAATGATCAGAAGCAGGTGTTCCAATCACTTCCAGGGCCACAGGTGTATAAAATTAAGCACTTAGGCATGCAGACTGTTTCTACAAACATTTGTGAAAGAATGGGTCGCTCTCAGGAGCTCAGTGCATTCCAGTGTGGAATTGTGACAGGAAGTGCAACAAATCCAGTGGTGAAATTTCCTCGCTCCTTAATATTCCACAGCCAACTGTCAGCTGTATTATAAGAAAATGTAGGTGTTTAGGAATGACAGCAACTCAGTCAGAAAGTGGTAGGCCACGTAAACCGACGGAGCGGGGACGAGGCACATAGTGCAAAGAGGTCACCAACTGTCTGCAGTCAATCACTACATACTATTAAGGAAAGATATTTTAAAATTAACTTTGGACAAAACGTTTGGCTCTCTCTTCCTTAAATCTTCCGGGTCCTTAGCGGGTGACGCTCTCAGCTAGTGACGCTCTCAGTGAGCGACGTGCAGCAACAAGGAAACAACGCTGCGCGTTGACGTCACAGAATCACAGAGTTTAATCTCATACAAAGCAACGCATCAATCAACAAAGCTGCAGAGGAACAGAGATATACATTTTTACCTTATACAGACAAAGACAAACAAGACAAAGACAAACAAACAAAAAAACAAAGACGCGTCTTTGGAGAGAGCCGATGGAAAAAACAAAATAGTGGCCGCTCTCTGAATTTTTCAGTGCTGACACGAAGTTTTATACTATAGGCGTGTTTCTTCTGTTTAATATATGCACCCAAGGCGTTCCTCTAGTTGACCAACCGGAAACTCCCTTAGGCACTCAGAGAAACTTAGGAACTCCCCCTAATTTACGGCAAAGATCAAAGGGCCATCTGGTCTCTGGTAAAACAAAAGGGCGAACCGCTACGTCCTGACCCCCTGTGGTTCCACGGTCATCCCGGGCACAGAACAACCTGAGATAAAATTTCACAGATACCTGTGAAATCTAAAGTCTCTCTCTCCCAAGCTCAATTTATTGCCCTGCAGGAAAATGCTAATTTTATGGCCTCCTGTGCTGTGGGTGCTTGCCCATCTGTCTTAATTTTGAATGCTTAACACAAACCTGTTCAAACTAAAGAAATTCTGTTCAAAATAAGAGTGTTGACTATACCTTTTACACATGCCGTAGGATTAACTGTATTAAGCACTAAAAATAATCATTTTTCCTCAACAATACCTCCAACCTTCATGTGGCAGATTTGCTCTAGAACAGTGCGCAGAGCTTCATGGAATGGGTTTCCATGTTGGAGCAACTCCATTCAAGCCATACATCACCAAATGCAATGTAAAGCTTTGGCTGCAGTGGTGTAAAGCACGCCACCACTGGACTATAGAGCAGTGGAGGTGCCTTCCCTGGAGTGATGAATCTGGCAATCTGTTTTACGAGTCCGGGTTTGGTGGTTGCCAGGAGAATGGTACTTTTCTGACTGCATTTTACCAAGTGAAAGGTTTGGTGGAGGGAGGATTATGGTGTGGCGTTGTTCTTCAGGAGCTGGGCTTTTCCCTTTGTTCCAACGAAATGAACTCTGAATGCTTCAGCATACCAAGATATTTTGGACATTTCCATGCTCCCAACTTTGTGGAAACAGTTTGGAACTGGCCCCTTCCTCATCCAACATGACTGTACCAGTGCACAAAGCAAGGTCCATAAAGATATGGATGGCAGAGTCTGGTGTGGATAAATTTGACTGCCTGTCAAGTTGAGTCCAGACCTTAACTCGATAGAACACCTTTGAGATGAACTACAGTGGAGACTGAGAGCCAGGCCTTCTCGTCCAACATCAGTATGTGATCTCACAAATGCGCTTCTGGAAGAATGGTAAAAAATCCCCATAAACACACTCCTAAACCTTGTGGACATCCTTCCCAGAAGAGTTGAAGCTGCTCTAGCTGCAAAGGGTGGACCAACATCATATTGAACCCTATGGATCAGGAATGGGATGTCACTTAAGCTCATATGAGTCAAGGCAGGTGAACGAATATTTTTGGCAGTGTAGTGTATATGTCATAATATTCCCATTATATTACATGAAAAATATATATAATTTAGATGTTACATAATAAGTTTTAATTAAAGCAGGGAAAGGGAAAGCAAGCAAACTCCAAAAAGAACTACTAATGAAAATTTAACTGGTTACTGACCTTCAACACTGGTCTCTCACATTCAATTTAATACTTACCGTATTTTCCGCACTATAAGGCACACCTAAAAACCTTCAATTTTCTCAAAAGCCGAGAGTGCGCCTTATTATCCGGTGCGCCTTATATATGAACCAATATTGAGCCACAACAGGTCTCGCAGCCACGGTAACTAGCTGCCGACTTCATAGAAGAAGAAGACCCCGTAGAAGAAGAAGCGTTCGGTGCATGCTGGGTTTTGTGAAAATGGCTCCTATTAAGAGACACGCTTACGACGCAGAGTTTAAGCTCAAGGCGATCAGTCACGCAGTAGAACATGGGAATAGAGCAGCAGCCAGAGAATTTAACATGAACGACTCAATGGTTATAGCGGAAGTGGATATATATTGTGATAGCACTAACGTTTGATTTACCGTAACAGTATCAGACTGTTTTTTACGTGTTTATTGAATCGAGGAAAAGTTTCCCTCCACTATATTCTCCTCCTTGTTGTTGTTAAAAGATAAACTGTGTCACGAAAATACCACGTCACTTACTTTACCTCGGGGAAAATAATAAAACAGCTGTTTATTCATTTTGGGAATGAACAGAGTTTTCAGAACACTGGTTTGTAATCTATTAATAAAGTTTGACTGGCCTATCTGACTATTTTGTTGACATTACCTTTATCACAGCTCCATCTAATGGATGCATAATGTAACCCCAGCTTCTACTGTCGCGTCTATTCTATGCGCCTTATAATGTGGTGCACCTTATAGTGTGGAAAATACGGTACTTACAAATATCTCAGCACAAAGTAACGAAGCAAATTGGAATTTTAAATTCATAAGTGGCTCCTAAACTCTGTGAACATCAGGCCATGAATTTACTGGCTTCAAAATTAGAACATGTATAATCAACACTTGGATTTAAGTTAGAGAACTAAAACCAGAGGAAGCTTACCTATGCTGTAGGGGTTATCATAACTTCAGCTTTATTCAGGAACCATGAAAAACATTTCAATACCAAAGGGTGATGATAAACCATTTTACTGACACAGACCTGATCTCTGTGGTACTAGTTAAGTTCTTACCTTCACCGTGAAACTTAAGGATAAATAGTTTAGGTGAACTTTATTTTATTTTGTACTGACTTATGCTTAATTCAAAGTGTTTTTGTCTTTTATCTGTCAAACAGTAAATTACCAAAGAGAGTCAAGAGCTTTTTCACTGATGGGGTGAGTTATTGTAACCACATGTAATAACCAGGCCGGATGACAACATGAAAAACTCTTAACCTCTTATCTGTAATGTTAAGTCTTTGGACAGTTTGCGAGCCCAGGAGGACCCCCGCTCGAAGCGCCACTCCACATCAGAGCTGGGTATCATCACCTTTAGTGACGTCCGGAAGGAGGGCTGGCTACACTACAAACAGGTCCTCACAGAGAAGGGAAAGGTAAGGGGTCTGTGTATTTTCAGACAGTTCATTTTTTCATTTGAAATAAAAAATTCAAAAACAAAAATAGATTAGTTTTTTCATTTATTACACCAAAATCGGAAATCATATAACGCCTCAGCTTGGCTCGTTATCCGATTTCCCATTTAGTGCACAAAATGAAAATGGAAAAAACGGATAACGAGCGCTGAATTTCGATTTTCGTGATTTCATTTTTGACAAGTGGTCTGACCCGGAAGTTCTCTCTGCCCTGCACACTGTGTAGAGACCCGTTTTTGTACACTTGTCCAAAGCAACATGCAATTAATTTGACCATGAAACCTTCACACAGAAAGCCTTATACTCTGACTTTGTTTTGTATATGAAGCTGATGGCTTCTAAATGCAGCTTCCAATTCATAAATGGCTAGTACGCCCAATTTTTACCAATCTTTTTTTTTCTCCATTTTTTTCTCCTAAGAGTTTTTGCGGCGCTAGTGGCTCGTATTTTTTCGATAGTAGGCAGACAGGAAGGAGGGTGAGGAAAGGGGGGAAGACATGTGGCAAAGATCGTCGGGACCGGGAGTCGAACCCGCGACGTCCGCGTCGAGGACTAAGGCCTCCAAACGTGGGGCGTGCTAACCCCCTGCGCCACCACAGCACGCCCCAATTTTTACCAACCTTTAATCTGCTCTGGTTTCAAACAACGCTCAAACAATGACCAAAACATTCTGCCAGTCATTCAACCCCTATAGTGTAAGTTTTTCCTTTCTGAATAGCATTAGCATACCAATTATAATCCGTTATGTCATGAACAAGCATGCAGAAAAGGCTGATTATCCAAAATATACAATAAAGATTTAGCTATTTCCACCAGGTAGGAAATGTTTGAAATAATGTGCCAATTAGATTATTAAAAGTGTAACTAAATAAATGTTTGCCTGCGGAAGAGGATTTGGGCCACATAAAAAAGGTAATCATTCTGACTTTAATCTCAGAATTTGGACTTTAATCTAAAAAAAATAATCTTGCGCATCAGTTGGTGTTAGAAAAATGTCATAGGCCACTTATCCTCTTCTGTGGTTTACCACCTTATCAGTCTCAACTGACTAAACGTAATGAACAACTTTTGAATTGATGCTTTCCATTATTCCTTCACTCTGAATTTATAAGCAAGAAACATTAAAATAATTATTTCATATTTAATTTGTATCAACCTGTATGTAGCCAGAGCTTTAAACTCAAATCTTATAAAATAAACAGGGACAAAATGTTTTCATAAAAGTGCATTTATTACAGTAACATACAAACAGATATTCAGCCCATGTTCAGGAAATCATGACAAAATATTCCTATAATTTAAGGCCTGGAGCCGCCTGGCCCCGTTAGTGGAGCTACGCTGCTCCGAAAACTCTGGAGCACATTTCAAAGAAGCCTAATTTTGGATTAACTAAGTGGATAGATGAAGCTATGAGGGCTACTTTCTAGCCTAAAAACATCTTAAAAACAGCTTTTTGTGACAAATTAATAGTGTACTTAACTCTATTTACTGCTCCTGGTGGTGTAGTGCAATGGCAGTCATCTTGCTGGTCCGGAGACGGGACAGGTACGACTGTAGGTTGATGTGGAAAATCCTGCCCTTGCGCTCTGGCTTTTCAAAATAAAAAAATTTAACTAAACAGTCAGACTAACCATTTTTCTCGGTGGCTTGATGTCCGGTGTTATTTGTTTCTCACAGGAGAATTACTTAAACTGACTTGCAGTTAGTAGTATGGTTAGAAAATACTGCTAGCTTGTCTGTCTGCAGCCTGTGTAACGTCTGTGTGTGATGCAGCCCCCGTGAAGGCCAGACAAAGAATTTCCGGGTCAGACCGCTTGTCAAAAATGAAATCATGAAAATTGAAATTGAGCGCTTGTTATCCATTTTTTTCCATTTTCGTTTTGTGCACTAAATGGGAAATCATATAACGAGCTGAGCTGAGCCGTTATCCGATTTGCAATTTTGATTAAATAAACAAAAAACGAATCTATTTTTGTTTGTTCATTTTTCATTTCAAACGAAAAAACGAACTGCCTGAAAATACACGGACCGGTTCGTTATCCAATTTTCCATTTAGTGCACTAAACGGAAATGGAAAAAATGGATAACAAGTGCTGAATTTCGGTTTTCATGGTTTCATTTTTGATTCGGAAGTTCTCTCTGTCTCTGTCTCAAAGTGTGATATGAAGAGGTTAATGTGTTTGTAAGTCATGTATTCTGTTTGATACATGTATCAGAATGTAATATTCTTCTCTGGAGAGTTCGATACTTCTGAAGATATGTTCTTCTAAACTTTGCCCAGTGTTTTCTTCCAATTCCAGTTGCTAATATTCCCTTCCTCATGGATTTTTTAATTTGTAAATCCATATTTTTTTGTGTGTGTGTGAAATATATTCTTCCTGTTAGAAAAATTATCTAAGTTCATTTACTTGTGAGTTTATTTGAAGGGTTATGTTTTTATAGTATTATTCTGTTTGTTGTTTACTTGACTTCTCTCTTTTGTTATACACTATTAACTATTTTTAGGATGTTTACCTGGAGGCTAAAAATGTTTGCACATTCCTGTGTTGTCAGCTTCCTGTGGGGCTGGTTGGTTGCGGTCAGCCTCGTGCCCTTGTAAGGGCATGTCCACAGAAGGTTCCAGAATATCCTGTAGTAAAGGTCATTTGTCAATTCTTTGTGTGACTGTGTGAAAAAGCCCAACCTCCTTCCTTATAAACATAATAAAAGGCAGTGGGGACAAAAGAGCCGACGGAGTTGATCACAGACAGTGTTTGACGGCGGTTCTCCGCGTCTGCTTTCTGCTCCCCTCTTCTGCAGAAAAGTAATTTGTGTCTCTGGTTGATTCTTTGCAGGTTAGGACCTAAAATAAACCTATCACTTCCCTTTGATTGGCTTCTTATGTGCAGTGTGAACTTTTTAAAATTTATTTTTATTGTTTTATGCAGGCAGCTCTTCAGAAGGAAAGGCCACAGCTCCAGGTTGAGATGCACCTTAACAGAATCTCCCAGTAATCCTCTTTCTCCTCCTGACATCGTCTTCTTCACTGTCTCCTCATCTTTTATATACTTTTATATACTTTGGCACATTATTTAAAAAATGTCCTGCTTAGTAGATTTGGGAAATAGGATATATGGAAAGGATTTATAAGCAAGAAACATTAAAGAATTATTTCATATTATATTTTTATGAACCATTTTGTACATTTTTATCATTTACAAAATGTCTACTTTCTAGACACTTACCAAACTTATTTTCTCTTATTATCATCAGATTATAAACTCATATCTTACAAAATAAACAGGAATAAAATGTATTCATAAAAAAATATTTATTAGTATAACAAACAAGCAGATATTCAGCCCATGATCGAGGAATTATGAAAAAATATTCCGATAATTAAGTATATAAAAGATGAGGAGACAATGAAGAAGACGATGTCAGGAAGAGGAAGAGGATCACTGGGAGATTCTGAGAAGCTGCATCTCAACCTGGAGCTGTGGCCTCTCCTGTCTCAAACAATAAAAAATAAATAATTACAAAAAAGTTCACACTGCACGTAAGAAGCCAATCAAAGGAAAGAATATATTTCACAAACACCAATATTTTTCTTAATATAAATTTACAAACAAAAACAATTTGGAGGAAGGGAATATTAGTAGTTGATATTGGAAGAAAACACTGCAGCAAACTTTAGAAAATAATATCTTCAGAAGTATCAAAATCTCCAGAGAAAAATATTATATTCTGATACATGTATCAAAAGGCACATATAGAAACACATGAAACACTTCATATCACACTTGGAGCCGCTACGAACAGATAACAGGCAGCGGAAAATGACAGTGTGACATGCCGAGATCAGTTATTGGGGAAGACACACTCCACCCGCCCGCTGACCCTGGAGTCGCCTGGCCCCTTTAGGGGAGCTACGCTGCTCCAAAAACTCCAGAGCACATTTCAAAGAAGCCTAATTTTGGATAAACTAAGTGCATTGATGAAGATAAAAAAGTCTTGAAACAACTTTCTGTGACAAATTAATGGTGTACTTACTTCTATTTACCACTGCTGCTGGTGCAGTGCAATGGAGGCCATCTTGCCCAGGTCCGGAGATGAGAAAGGTATCAAAGACAAATGTCAATGGGAGGTACAGCTGCAGGCTAGTGTGGAAAGTAACGCCTCCGTGCTCTGGCCTTTCAAAATAAAAAAACTAAGCTAAAAACTCAGGGTAGCCAATTTTCTCGTTTGACCAGATGTCCAGTATTTGTTTTTCCAGTATTACTTAAACTGACTTGCATTTGGCAGAGAATACTACTGTAGCACTATGATGTGGCATAAATACTGTAAGTGCTACCATAAAATAGGAAGTCGTGGGTTAAGAAAGAGCAGAACACTGGGAGGGAATAGCGTAGTTTATTCAACCTTCATTTTATCCGAACAGAACCCGTCTTGGGCCCTCCTAAAAAACACCAACAGTGAAGAAGGAAACAGCTTCTCTTAAAGGTACAGCACAATTCTTTGAAAAGGAAAAATAAATCATCTCACACCACAGTATATAGCGTGTAAGCTGGACAGAGAGATCTTTCGGGTCAGACCAATTTTAAAAAATTTAAATCTTTGAAAATCGTAATTGAGCGCTCGTTATCTGTTATCCAATTTTGGTTTAATAAACAAAAACAAAAAAGCGAGTCTATTTTTGTTTTATTCCTTTTTTCATTTCAAACGAAAAACCGAACTGCCTGAAAATACACGGACTCGGTCGTAATCCGATTTCTCATTTTGGTTTCATAAACGAAAAATGGGTCTATTTTTGTTTTTTAATTTTTCATTTCTCTTGTAAAAACAAACTGCCTGAAAATACATGGACTGGTAAGTTACCTGCTTACATAGCTATATGTAGCTACATATAGCTATGTACATGTGGCTTTATGTACTTTTGGCAAGTCTTAATGCCTGCTGAATGACAGATTTAATATATTTACTGATGTAAACCTATCACCATATTCAAAATTTCACATTTTTGCTTTGTGCTTTTGCGCACTTTTGTCCCAGAAACCTAAGGGACACTTAGCCTTCCAACAAATTGGAAACAAGGAGTTTAACTCAGCCCTATGATGAACTGGTGACCTGTCTAGGGTGACCCCACCTCTCGCCCGTTGACCGCTGGAGATGGGCACCTGCACCCCTTGCAATCCCAGTAGGGATAAGCGCGTTAGAAAATGGATGGATGGAGTTTAACTCAGCTCAGCCCATGTTGTACAACATCTACTTTGATCATTTCTCTGTTGTTCTTACTGTAGAAGCTAGGAGGCAGCATGCGGCCTTGGAAACGTGTCTTCAGTGTGCTTCGCCATCACTCCCTTTTCCTTTACAAAGACAAGCGTGAAGCTGTGCTGCATGGCGCCGGGGCAGGCAGCAGCCAGGATGAACATCCACCAGTCAGTATTCGAGGCTGCCTGATTGACATTGCCTACAGTGGAACCAAACGAAAGCACACCCTGAGGCTGACCACGCAGGACTTCTGTGAGTACCTGCTGCAGGCTGAAGACCAGGACGACATGCTGGCATGGATCAGGGTCATCAGAGAGAACAGCAAATCAGAAAATGAGGTTAGAAGGAAATCTAGTTGGTGCACCACAGGTTTCACAAATGTATCCTGAAATCATTTTGGTTGTCCTTCTTTTCTAGGAGATTGGACAAGTTCTAATCAACAAGAAGCTGAATGACTACAGAAAACACAGGTCAGTGTGCTCCATTATATTTAGCCAAAAGTCTTCCTCATCTGTATTACCTAATCAAGTCCCTCCAGGCTGGAAGCTTGTCACAAACTCTAATTTGATCTTCACCTTATACCTGAAGCCTTAACCTATATTGGAGTCATCTTTTTGTCTGCTGTAGATGCACAGGTCAAAGGTCAGAATCCTTTGGAGCACAAAATGTATTCAGCAACTCAGGCTGATAACAGCCTCATCCCTTCACATGGACACTTTGGAGAATCGAAATGCAGGCAAAAACTATGACCATCACACTTACCAGAGAGGAGGAGCGTGACCTTTTGTGAAAAACCTTTTATTAAAAGTGAAGAGGAGGTGTTGTAGCAGCACACCCCTCCACCTTTTTCTCTATCTACTTCTTCTTCTGAGGGTGAGACAAGCTACCATTATTAGTTACACTTATCATAATCATATTTTGAGTTAATACAGGCTTTCTTCTGAAAAGAAAACAGAAATCATCCCTTATTTTATTTATTTGAAACCAAAGTTGCTGTTGTTCATTCTTGCAAGTAAAACAATATTAATGTACTGTGGAGAATTATCATTCTTTATGCTAAGTTTTTGATGTATGAGGTTGAAGAAGAGTCAGTGAGTTGAATTCATGAATTCCATTTATTAATACCAAAATACAGCTGGTCCATTCTGACATGTCCAGGCGCGTTAAACCAGGGAAAGAACTAAAACATGCACAATGCCAGCCCTCGAGGACTGACATTGGGCACCCCTGATCTAAGCTATGCCCTAAAGAGGGCGTTCCCTAGTGTGTCATATATTCTTTAACCCTAGCTTTTAGGGCATTTCCTATCATTTCCTTTAGCTTTAGCTTTGCAACTAGCTAAAAGAGATAGTGACGCACAGAATTATTTATTCTCGACAATACATATTTTGCTTTGGGTATTATTCAATTACTCAATATGTTTAGACTTCATTCTTTAAGACTTCCATGCATTGAAATAAGGAATAGTCTCAACTATTTTTATAAATCTGCAGGCTAGAAACTTACTTAATCTTTTTTTCAGGAAGCCTGTTGTTCCTCTTTCATGGCTTGGCAACACTCTCTGCCTGACTATGACTTATGATTACATATAAAAAGAACTAGAACTGCAAGCAGTTATAATGGGTTCCTCGCCCGACCCAGCAGGTCCTTCCCCATGCACTGCCCCCCAGTGCAAAGCCTCCCTGCTTAAACCTCCCCACGCACTTCCCGTCAGCGTCGACTGAATCTGCAGTTTTTTAGGAGTTTTTTTTGTTGCCATGAAAGGTTTCAAATTCAGGAATCCTGGAAATAAATGTACTGTTCCACCCAATATGATCCAACATCCTGTATTGATGTTCACTGTAATATGTAAACTGTGTCTTGTATAACTTCTTTCACAGAACAGGCTGATGTGAAGAAGATTTAATGCCAAAAATGCGAAACTGAGACGAGACAAAGCACAGTAAAATACTTGGTATACAAGTAAAATACTTGGTACACAAAACATATAAACATTACTTTATATAGATATGACGGCTTATATGGTTCAGTTAATCTTTAATTTCCCCATAGATAAAGTTAGACAAATTCAGACATGTTATTGGCCAACATAAATGTGGATTTGGCTTCATTATGTGCCCAGATAGAATTACTAAGCTATGGTGGGAATATGTTACCATATAAGAAAAAAAGAATAAACAAATCAAGAAAGCACTGTAAATCAATGTACTGAAAAAGAACCATAATAAGTCATTGTAATATGATACATGCAGGTAGCACTGCATCTATCCACTACATTTATTTAGATGTCCTAAATCAGGGGTGCCCAAATTGGGTCCTGGAGGGCCGGCATCCTGCATGTTTTGTTCTCTCCCTGGTGGTACCAACAACCTTTTCAGCAGGTCAGTGTTCTTCTTAGGCCTCTAATCATTTGATCCAGGTGCTTTAAACCAGGGAGAGACTAAAACATGCAGGATGCCGGCCCTCGGTGACCCACTTTGGGCACCACTGTCCTAAATGCTTCATATGGGCCAGATAATTAGATTTAGCACTTTTGTGTGGTCAAAAAGAACTACTGCACTATGGGGTGAAGATGTTTCTCTACAAGAAAAAAATCAACAAATCACTAAACAAATGTATCAAAAACCTTTTAAGTTATTATAATATGATACATGCAGGCAGCAGTGCATTTATCCAAATCATACCACGACCTAAGAGATGGTATATGTGGCCAAATAGGAAGACTAAAAGTATGAAGACCAATAGGATATCAAAAGTTGTTAAATGAACAAAAGATGTGGTTATTCTGAGTGAAAATCTGCAGGCATCCAGCTTGTCTTTTGTAGTTCAATAAGTTTTGCACAATTTCCAATTTGTTTGTTTCTGTCAGGTACACAAATAAACTTAGAATCATTAGCAAAATCTGTACTATATACGCATTAATCTTCTGCCATCAACTTAGAAACAGATCAGTCCAATAATGAGCAAACTAAATTAGACAACTTAGTAGCTTAGATATAGAATAGAATAGAATAGAATAGAAGTACTTTATTCATCCCAGCAGGGAAATTACTTCGCAGTTACAGCATAGAGACAAGACACAATAACAACTACCACTGAGTAGTAGTTGTAGATAAAATAAAAATAAAAAATAAAATATAAAATGCTATAAATTGTAAAAAAATATGAAATGCTGTTAATATAAAAAGCAACTTAAGAGCAGTCCTTGCAAAGATTAAAAAAAAATGCAGATATGTATATGTAAATATATGTGCAGCAAGTGTGCCACAGTGCAGTTGTGCAAAATCGGACTGATTAGTGCAGAACAATGATTTAGCTTTTATTGTACAGTGAGATGGCATGAGGCAGGAAGGATTTCCTGTATCTGTCCCTACGACAGCGGAGCTGGAGCAGTCTATGTGAGAAGGTGCTCCGCTGTCTGTCCACTATGTGGTGGAGAGGGTGCTGTTTATTGTCCATAATAGACAGAACCTTCTTCAGTGTCCTCCTCTCCACCACAGTTTCCAGGGACTCCAGCCTTAGTCCCAGTACAGAGCCAGCTTTCCTGATGATTTTGTCTAGTCTATTAGAGTCACTGGCTCTGATGCTGCTTCCCCAACACACAGCAGCAAAGAAGATGGCACCGGCAACAACACTGTGATAAAAGGTCTCCAACATCTTGTTGGAGACACTTTGAAGGATCTCAGCTTCCTTAAAAAATAGAGTCTGCTCATCCCCTTCTTGCACACAGCGTCAGTGTTAGATGCCCAGTCCAGTCTGTTGCTGATTACAACTCCCAGGTGTTTGTAATCCTCCACCTCCTCCACCACTTCCCCTTTGATCTTCAGTGGCCGTGAAGATGTCTTCTTTCTTCTGAAGTCAATCACCATCTCTCTGGTCTTACTAATGTTGAGCTTCAGGTGATTCTGCTCAGACCACTCCACAAAGCCGTCCACCAGTGTCCTGTACTCCCCCTCCCCTCCATCCCCTATACACCCGACAACCGCTGAGTCATCAGAAAACTTCTGTAGGTGACATGATTCAGAGTTGTACTGGAAATCAGTGGTGTACAAGGTGAAGAGAAAGGGAGAAAGCACAGTTCCCTGTGGAGCTCCTGCATCACTGACCACCACATCAGACAGGACACTGCCCAGACGGACAAACTGTGGCCTGCCTGTCAAGTAGTCAGTAACTGAGATCACTGAGTCTTTGACACTCAGTGACACTCCGCAGCTTCTCACCCAGTAGCAGAGGCTGAATGGTGTTGAAGGCACTGGAGAAATCAAAGAATGTGATTCTCACAGTGTCCCCTCCACCATCCAGGTGCGAAAGTGCTCGTTGCAGCAGGAAGATGACGGCATCGTCAACTCCTAAGTGGGGCTGGTAGTCAAAATGCAGGGGGTCTAGAAATGTCCTCACCCTAGGCCTCAGCTGGGCCAGGACCAGTCTCTCCATGACCTTCATCACATGAGATGTGAGAGCAACTGGTCTGTAGTCCTCTGGGTCAGATGGCCTTGGCTTCTTGGGAACAGGAACCACATGTGATGTCTTCCACCGCAGCGGGACTCTCTCCAGCCTCAAGCTCAGGTTGTACATGTGTGCCAGTACAGGGCACAGATGGCCGGAGCAGGTCTTCAGGATCCGTGGTGTAATGCCATCAGGTCCTGCAGCCTTCCCCTGGTGTAATCGCTCCAACTGTCTCTTAACCTGGCCTGTAGTCACCGTTAGCTGGGAGTAGGTGTTGTTGTCTGCAGTGGAGATGGGGGAGGAGGGGGGATGGGGGGCTGAAGGAGAGGTGGTGTGCAGGAGAATGCCGGTAGGTGGTTTGAACAGCTTGGGGCAGTGTGGATGTGTGGGGGGATGGTGGTGGTAGGGGAATAGCAGGAGATGAGCTAAACCTGTTGAACCTCCTGCCAGATAAAGTAGACGATTAACTCTAACCCTTAAACAATACTCATATCTCCATAAATCTACCATTAAGTTCTCCCCACATTTATTATGTAAACATTCAATATCTTGTAAAGGATTAGATAAATACAATACAACTTGATCATTAGTCATTTTAAACTACAAAATAAAAAACTTAGACTTAGACTGACTTTATTGTCATTTTGCATGCACAGGGTGTATACAGAACGAAATTTTGTTGCATACGGCTCAGGACAATGTTTTGAGGTTCCAATGTTGTGAGGTTACTCCAGATAAAATAAAATACAGTATAAAATATGAATATAAACATGAATATAAAATATAAAGTGCAGGATTGACAGTAACATGGAAGTTATTTAGCTATGTATATGTGCAAGGTATGAAGTGGAGACCAGTTATTGAGTGCAGTCCAGTTAAGAGTTCAGCAGTCTGATGGCAAGTGGGAAAAAGCTGTTTCGGAACCTGGTGGACCTGCACCGGATGCTGCGGAACCTCTTTCCAAAGGGCAGCAGGGAGAACAGTCCATGGTGGGGGTGTGAGGGGTCACTGACGATGTTTCGGCCTCAGGACACGCAGCGCTGGGATGAAATGTCCTGAATGGAGGGAAGGGGGGCCCCGATGATCCTCTCTGCTGTCCGCACCACTCTCCTCACGTTCTTCCAGTCGGAGGCGCTGCAGCCTCCCCACCACACAGAGGCAGCTGGTCAGAATGGTGACCAGCTGCCTCTATGGTGCTTCTGTAGAACGTCTTGAGGATGGGCGGGGGCAGGTGTGCTCGTCTCATCCTCTGCAGGAAATACAAGCGTTTCTGTGCCCTCTTGACCAGAGACGTGGTGTTCACAGTCCAGGTGAGGTCGTTTGTGATGTGCACCCCCAGGAATTTGGTGCTGCTGACCACCTCCACAGCCGAGCTGTTGATGAGCAGTGGAGCGTGGCTGGGCCTGTTCTTCCTGAAGTCGACGATCATCTCCTTCGTTTTGTCAACGTTCAGGATCAGGCTGTTGTCTCTGCACCAGTCCACCAGCTGCTCCACTTCCTCTCTGTAGTCCAGGTCGTTGTCGTCTCTGATGAGGCCCACCACCGTTGTGTCGTCCACGAACTTCACGATGTGATTGGTGGCGAACCTGGGGACGCAGTCGTGTGTCATCAGAGTGAACAGCAGAGGGCTCAGGACGCAGCCCTGAGAGGAGCCTGTGCTGAGGGTGATGACATCGGAGGTGTGTTGTCCGATCCGGACTGACTGAGGTCTGTCGGTGAGGAAGTCTAGCAGCCAGTTGCACAGGGGGGTGCTGAAGCCCAGGTGTCCCAGTTTTTCTGCCAGATGCTGTGGGATGATTGTGTTGAACGCTGAGCTGAAGTCCAGGAACAATATCCGCACATGAGTGTTCTTCTCCTCCAAGTGAGCCAGGCTCAGGTGTAGGGCGGAGGAGATGGCGTCCTCAGTGGAGCGGTTTCGGCGGTAGGCAAACTGGAACGGGTCGAATGTGGAGGGGAGTCTGGAGACAATGTGTTCTTTTACCAGCCTTTCAAAGCACTTCATCATGATGGGAGTCAGTGCCACAGGCCGGTAATCGTTGAAAGAGGTGACTTGAGGTTTCTTTGGCACCGGAATGATGGAGGCAGTTTTGAGACAGGCTGGCACTGTGGCTTGGTCCAGTGAGGTGTTAAAAATGTCTGTTAGGACACCAGCCAGCTGACCTGCGCATTCCCTGAACACCCGCCCAGGTATGTTGTCGGGGCCTGGGGCCTTCCGTGGGTTGACTCTTTTCAGAGTCTTCAACACATCGGCTGTGTCCAGGCAGAGTACCTCCTCTTCCTGGTGGGGAACAGTTTTCTTTGCCGGAGTACTGTTCAGTGCCTCGAACCTCCCAAAGCAGTTATTGAGTCCATTTAGAAAGTCAGCATCAACTTCACCCACTGGGGGGGAGGATGGATTGTAATCTGTGATCGCCTTTATGCCTTGCCACATACTTCTGGTGTTGCTGGTGTCGTGGAAGAACTCCTGTATTTTTTGACTGTGGGTTCGCTTTGCTAACCTGATAGCACGGTTCAAGTTGGCTCTTGCTGTCCTCAGTGCCTCCTTGTCGCCAGACTTGAAGGCTGAGTTCCGTGCTTTCAGCATTTCCTGTACCTCCTCAGTCATCCAGGGTTTTTGGTTGGCCCGGGTGATAATGTTCTTAGTGATGCTGACGTCCTCTGCGCACTTGTTGATGTAGGCTGAAACAGTCATGGCGTACTCGTCGATGTTGATCTGGTTGTTGTAAGTGGCTGCTGCCTTGAACATCTCCAAGTTAGAGCACTCAAAACAGTCCTGAAGTGCCTCCATGGCCCCCTCAGTCCACACTATCACCTGCCTCACTGTAGGTTTTGTTCTGATCAGCAGGGGTTTGTATGCAGGAATTAGCATGACAGTAAACTCCCTGGGCAGGTAGAATGGTCTGCAGTTAACAGTTAGAAGCTCGATGTCCGGGGAGCAGTAACTGGTGACATTCATGGCATTTTTACACCAGTTGTTGTTGATGTAAATACATAGCCCCCCTCCTCGGGTTTTACCGCTGAGAGCGCTGCTCCTGTCTGCGCGGAATGTAGCGAGCCCCTCCAGGCTAACAACGTTGTCCGGTATGGACGAGTTGAGCCATGTCTCCGTCAGAATGAGAGCGCAGCAGTTCCTCAACTCTCTCTTTGAAGACAGCTCTAGTTGCAGATGGTCTATTTTGTTGTCCAGAGGGCGGACGTTGGAGAGGATGATGGACGGAAGCGGCAATCTGTGGGGGTTAGCATTTATCTTAGCTGTTAGTCCACTACAACAGCCGCGCTTCCGTTGCCGGTCGCACCGCCTTCGCTTTTTCCTCCTCCGACTAGTGCTGCTATGCGAGTCCGCTGCGCTGTGGGCCACTGGGCCTTGCTTCCGTAGCACTCCGAGATCACGTAAACACTCCAGAGTAGTCGTATTTATGAGTCCAAAATCACTTGATGATCGTAATTCCAGCAGACGCTGGCGATCATATGCTAACTTACTGAGTGGATGCAAAGTTTGTAGCGTTTTAGGCGGCGTATTTTGCTCAAATACTCGCAAGTTGTCAAGAGCCCATGCAGCCGCAGCCATACAGGGCACCGCCATCGTGGTAAAAAACACTTTAATGTTGTTTAATTACGGGTTGCCGCACAAAGCTATCTTGAGCAGCTTTAAACCACCTGAAACTACTAAACAGTCTGTTTAACTTCCTCACGGTCCTCATGCACTCAATTTCTGTGTTATCTTGCTACTCTGGAAAGTTCCAGATTTTTGAGGCCTTCTTCTTTTTCTTTCTCTTTTAATTTTTTTTAGCGGATGACAACCAACTTAAGGTGCATTTACCACACCTACTGGACTGGAGTGAGGTCATCAATGATATTCAGAGGGAATTTAATAATACACACCTCAATGGTGTGCATGAGTATGCAAATTCACACCCATACACACTCATAAATACATGGATGTACAGTACAGACCAAACGTTTGGACACAACTGTGTGTCCAAACTTTTGGTCTGTACTCAGTTCAGACCAAAAGTTTGGACACACCTTCTCATTGAATTCAATGAGAAAGTGTGTCCAAACTTTTGGAAACTGACTGTTTCCATCCTGCAGGAATAATCCTTGTCTCCCAAATCTTGCTCAACAAGATGGGGGCGCGCATAGACGCAGCGGCTTTGTGCTCACCGACTCGTAGTTCGTCTTTTCCACTTTGCTCGGCTAAAAACACCTACAACCGACAAAATCTACTGGCCATTGGTCAAGCAATCGGGGGAAGTCTGTCACAGGAGCTTTTCCGTGTCCACAACAACATTCCGGTCGATATTGCACGGACACCGGGCTCTCCCTGGATTACAATCCCAGTATCTACGACAAGGCGACGGCACAGAGATCGTAAACAAAAGAGGGGGTGTCGCAGCAGCGTGTTAGTGAGGCTCAGGAAACAGCCACACAAACCACCGCTACAAAGCATTTTTCTCTCCAACGTGAGGTCTCTTGCTAACAAACTGGACTAATGGAAGCTGTGGATTGCAACTGACAACCTCATCCAGGAATGCTGCATTCTGTTGATCACGGAGACGTGGTTAAATCCAACCATACCGTACCCGGAGATCAAGCTAGCAGGCTACACAGCACACCGACAGGACCGATCAGCGAGCTCCGGTAAGAAAAGAGGAGGTGGACTATGTGTTTATGTAAATAACAGCTGGTGTACGAACTCCACAGTAGTTGTTAGCCACTGTTCTCCCGGCGTGGCGTTCTTCACAATTAAATGCAGACCCCGATACCTCCCACGTGAGTTTAACGCCATTCTACTCACTGCGGTTTACATAGCACCGAATGCTAACGCTAGGTCGGCCGTGGGACTCCTGCATGATACTATCAGCAACAACCAGAACAAGTACCCCGAGGCTGTTCACATCGTCTCTGGGGACTTTAATCATGCTGATCTGAAATCAGTCCTCCCCAAATTCCATCAACACGTAACGTGCACAACCAGGGGTGATAAAACTGTGGACAAGCTGTACACAAACATCAGACAAGCATACAGGGCTAAACCCTTAGTACACCTTGGCCAGTCTGATCACGTGTCCCTGCTACTGATCCCTGCTTACACTCCCCTGCGGAAACATGTCCCCATTACAATCCAGACTGTCACCATCTGGCCTGAGGATGCCTCTCACCAACTACAGGACTGCTTTCAGAGAACTGACTGGGAGGTTTTTGCACATCAGGACCTGGAGAACTGCACCTCAGCAGTCAGGTTCTGCACAGACAATGTCACCAGGAACAGACTCATGAGGATCTATCCAAATAGGAAACCCTGGATGACTAAGGAGGTCCGGGGCCTCTTGAAAGCCAGGAACGCTGCTTTCAGGTCTGGGGACAAAGCACGCTACAGTTCTGCCAGAGCCAACCTGAGAAGAGGCATCTGCCAAGCTAAGGCATCATACAGAGGGAGAATAGAGAAGCAGCTAAGGAGCAACAACACCAGGCAGGTGTGGCAGGGTGTTCAGCACATTACAAGCTACAGATCCAGCAACCAGCCATGCATGGAGGGAACCACTTCCCTGGCAGAGGAGATGAATATCTTCTTTGCCCGCTTTGAGGCGGCACCTACCACAGCTCCATCACAGCTGCCTGTCCACAGCAGCTCTGCTCTCACAGTAGAGGGTTAGGGTTAGGGTAGGTAGTGAGGTGAGGCAGGTGATGAGGAAGGTGAACCCAAGGAAGGCTGCGGGACCTGATGGTGTGTCGGGACGGGTGCTCAAAGACTGTGTAGACCAACTGGCTGGAATCTTCACAAAGATTTTTAACCAGTCCCTGTCTCAAGCCACTGTCCCTCCCTGCCTAAAGTCCTCTAGCATTGTCCCCCTACCGAAAAGAACCAACATCAACACCCTGAACGACTAGCGCCCAGTGGCACTGACACCGATCATCATGAAGTGCTTCGAGAGACTGGTGCGGAGTCACATCCTTGCTGGCCTGCCTGCTGAGCTGGACCCTCTCCAATTTGCCTACAAAGCAAAGAGGTCCACAGAGGACACTGTATCCACCGCACTTCATGCTGCCCTGACCCACTTAGAGAAGCAGGGGAGCTACGTCAGAATGCTCTTTGTGGACTTCAGCTCAGCATTTAATACCATACTTCCCCAACGTCTGGTGTCCAAGCTAGTAAACCTTGGGCTCCCATCAGCCACCTGCAGTTGGATCCTGGACTTCCTAACAGGTCGCTCCCAGAGGGTCAGACCCCACACCTCCACTGCTCTGAGCCTGAACACCGGATCGCCACAGGGTTGCGTGCTCAGCCCACTTCTCTACACCCTCTACACTCATGACTGTGTCTCCAACCACCTCAGCAACAAGATCATAAAGTTTGCAGATGACACGACTGTTGTTGGTCTCATCTCAGGCGGGAAGGGGGAGCTGGAGTACAGGGATGAGGTGAGGCGGCTGTCAGAGTGGTGCAAAGTCAATAACCTGTTCCTCAACACCTCCAAAACAAAGGAGCTGGTGATCGACTTCAGGAAGAACAAAACGGACATCCAGCCTCTCACCATCAGTGGGACCTGTGTGGAGAGGGTCCCAGTGTTCAGGTTTCTGGGCATGGAGTTGGAGGACAAGCTAACCTGGAGCACCAACACCAAGGAGCTGTTGAAGAAGGCACAGCAGAGACTGTACTTTCTGAGAATACTCAAGAAGAACCGTCTCCCCTCAGACCTACTGCAGACCTTCTATCACTGCTCCATAGAGAGTGTGCTCACGTACGGTCTGTGTGTCTGGTACGGCAGCAGCACATCTGCGGACAAGAAGGCGCTCCAGAGGGTTGTTAGGGCAGCAGAGAGAACCATAGGCTGCCCCCTCCCCACTATGGAACAGATTTACACTTCCAGGCTCCACAAGAAAGTTTTGGACATTTTAAATGACTCTTCACACCCTGGCCATGGTCTCTTCCAGCTGCTGCCATCAGGCAAAAGATACAGAGCAATAAAAACCAGGACGAATCGCCTAAAAAACAGTTTTTACCCGATGGCAATCATGGCACTAAATTCAAAGGCATAAGAACTTCTGCTCTTGACACCACTTTGTTATAAATGTAGATTCTGTTGCGACACCTCCAGGCACTGAAACCATCTTCTGATGTCTAAGTTTATTTCTCATTTTGTACAATTCATTTCTTTATCTTGGTGTATTACGTATATATACATAACCTGCATTTTAACTCGAGTCGGGCAAATCTCAATCTCGTTGTAATCTTTGATGACAATGACAAATAAATCTTATCTTATCTTATCTAAAAAATCCTCTTCTCTCAAAAGAGGTTACTGAGGAGGCTGTTATGTGTGGGACAGCAAGCTGTCCGAAACTTTCTGGATGCATATGCACAACTATCAGCAGGCTCTTCTTATCCAGCTTGTTGATGGTGGAACAGATGGCCTCAGTCTGGTATCTTTTGTTTATCTTTGCATGCAGGTTTTTTCTTACTAATGTAGCAAAGATAAGTCCAGCTATCTAACAGAGCATAGAAAAGACTTGTTGATTTCCTGTTCAAAGTCACTCACTCAGTCCTTTCTCATGGTTGTTGGATGATGTGTGTGCCCAGTAACAGTCTAATGGAGATGCTATGGTGCAACCAGGATCCCAGCAGAAACCTCATAGTTGGTAGCTCGCAGAGTAAGTCAAAGCATTTCCCTCAGGATTAGTTTTCTCTTTCATGCAGATAAGGTTAGATAGACAAATAATTTGCTGTAACGACCCCTAAAGGCAAAAACTGAAAGAAAAAGAAGGTATTTCCTCTTTCATATAAATTTCTAGTTTCAACAGTGGAAATTCCACCAGACGTGTTGCAGGTGGCCCCTTTGGCTAAGTTTCCATAAGAGACATTTCAGATGCCATCACAGAATGACGCTGTGTCCTTTTGTTTCTGTCCTGTTTGTAGCCTGACAGGCAACAAGCCGGATTCCTCCCCCAGAGCCCATCGCATGGTGCCTGACTTCCTCCTGGCTAAAACAGACAATACTTCAGGGAACCGAACCTCAAGAGCTGGTGGGTGTCAGGTCTCAATAAGAAAACTAGAGGCAAAGCAGTGGCAATCAGTAATTACCTGGGTTTTATTCAGTCTAAATACTGTGACAAACTGTTGCAGACCATGAGCTGTTATCCAGAAAGCAAAAATATTTGATCTAATATTTCTTTGTGCTTTCAGATGACAACAAGGCCCTGTGGGGTATCAACCTCATGAAGAAAACAAAGAAACCAGGCTGTCCTAAAGCCTTTGGGGTGAGACTGGAGGACTGCCAGCCAGCTGTTAACCATAAAGTAAGCCAAGCAAGCATGCTAGAACAAAAAACAACAGAATATTGCAAGTGAATAGATAGTGTCCGTAGAATTGCAGGCCCATAATTTCAGCCTTACATCAGAAAATAATTTTAATTACTCTCCTGTACTATTTAGTATTGACAGAACTACTGATAGTTCAGCTCAACTTCAACAGGTTAATGATTAAACCTTCAGGAGATTAATTTCAAAACTGAGAAAAAATTTGTTGTTAGGAATTAGTATATTGTGTTGTTATGAATTAGTGGTACATTCCTAAAAGTCAGACCAGGAGGACCAGGCAGTGTGGGAGGAGATTACTTCCTAAAAAGAGAGCAAAGGTCAGAGACAACTGATCAGAACCTTCTACAGTTATTACATCATCAACTGATGTCAATGTCAATTTTGGATAAATACATTGTAAAACTCACATGCAGTCTACAATTCACCACATTTTGCCTTTATTTCCTGAGATATATGCAGTTCGTTTATGGCAAGTCACTTTCAAGCATAACTCTTAAAAAGAGTTCTACGGTTGGGAAGATTAAAGAGAGCATGATACATTTTCAAACGCCACTCACAGGAGTCAGGACCTGTTAGGATTTCTATAAAGAAGGGAGATGACGAAGAGTGATTATTACTGCCTAATTCGCCTAAATTTAAAACTATTAAAGTAAGAAAAAATGTGAAGGTCAGTACATGATAGTGAAGCAATTACTGTAAAATCAGCATCTCACATTAGTCAATGTGACATGCTGGTATTTTCAATAGATGATATAGATATATACCTGTTCAGTAGATGGTATAGATATACCATCTATTGAATGGTAGATGGTATATCTACCATTCAGTAGAATGAATGTTAGATATTTCATTCATCCATACCATCTATACCAGGGGTCTCAAACTCCAGTCCTCGAGGGCCACTGTCCTGCAGTTTTTAGATGTGCCACAGGTACAAAACACTGGAATGAAATGGCTTAATTACCTCCTCCTTGTGTAGATCAGTTCTCCAGGATCTTGCTAATGACCTAATTATTCTATTCAGGTGTGGTGCAGCAGAGGCACATCTAAAAGTTGCAGGACAGCGGCCCTCGAGGACTGGAGTTTGAGACCCCTGATCTATACCATCAATGGTATAGATATAGCATCTATGGTATAGATAAACCATCTACTGAAATTAAAGATTCTTGAAATCACTACTTGACCACATAGCAACAGGAAGAAAAATCCTTTTTAATATATGGAGGGAATATTAATGTCGGTTAATACCCAAATAATAAACTAATACAAAGAGAATTGATATGCCTTCTAAAATTTATTAGAGAATGACAAATGTATGGATATATATATAAAAAGATTTTAATTACTATTCTGCAAGTCATCAAATAGACTATTTCACTGTAAACATACAAGATAACTATAGAATACAGAAATGCAGCATTGGAACAACAATGAAGAGCTGTGCAATCAGATGAAAGACAGTCTCTCTATGCCAGTGTTTCTCGCACTTTTTCATGCTGACGACCACTTGTCCCATTTAGCAAACACTTGCAGACCACCTAATTTGTAATTACCCCTGCAATAACACAACATCTTAATATATACTACCTGTAATTAAAATATTAGTTTCTTAACTCATTTTTGTTCCTCCTAATGTGAAGGGTGTCTCTGTTTTATAAATGTAACCTTCCACAATAAAACCAAGAATAAGTCTACTCAACTCAGGGTGTAGAATCTGAGTTATTTACAGATTCTGAATTTGTGGATTGTAAGCTTTCCAGTTATAGAAAATACATGGAAATCAAAAAAGTTATTTACTACAAGTCTGTGCAATAATAACATTTTAGGGCTATTGAAATTTTTTTTTAATTTCGTTTTGCCAAAGCAACTCATTCTGAATTTCAGCCAGTAGATAGCCCAACAAAATTTTATTACAATGCAGTTGGTCAGTGTGAGACGCAGCACTGTTAACCGCCTTGTCACCATCTTATTGCATTCAGCATTGCCGCAAACATAGATCTGGGTGAATGCAGCATGCATCATATTAGTGTTCAAAATCAAAAGTTCTGCAACTCACCCTGATAAACTTTCTACCAGTATCTTTAGGTTTTCTTTCCCGGTCTTAAGTCATTTATCCATTATTCTTAAACACAGTTCTTTGTCAGGCTAACTGTGGCGTCGCACTTTGAGCTTACGTCTCAGCAAATAAACGGTTGTTTACATGCAGTACGTCACAGACCAGTAGGGGGTGCCCGTGGACCACCACTTTGTAGGGTACCAGAGTTTGACAAAAACCGGTCTATGCTGAAGAAAAAGTTGGCTAATTTGAAAAAAAAGTTTCTTATTCTGACTCACTAATTTTTCTTTTTCAACAACTGCCACTGCTCTGCTTCCCAAAACACTCTTACCAAGGACTTGGCATGATGGAAAGTTTTCATAAAATATCAACTTGGGAATGACATCAACTACTTCACAAAAGTGGAGAGTGATACATCTCAGAAGCTTATTTACATTTGCTTTTTGATTTTCTTACTGAAGGAAAATGCGGTTATTTATAATAACTCTTCATTCAAACAGGTAAACATAGAGACTTGTGAACAGAGAAAGAGAATCTTTTTATGATCATTTAAGGGATACACTTGAAAGTGGTTGTGGTTCCAAGAAGTAGAGACATTTTCCTGTCCACAGTTTGTCCCTCTGATTGTTGAAATATTCTGCGGTGTGGTGGAGTCCTCTGGTCTGGAGTACACTGGGATCTACCGCGTGCCTGGAAACAATGCCATGGTGTCAAGTCTGCAGGAACACCTCAACAAGGGCCTGGACATCAACACTGCTGAAGAGGTTTGGAGAGCTCTCATTTTCTTAGACTTTTGATGGGACATGCTGCCTTTAGGGTCACAGATTTGATTTGGATAATTCTGCCTCCTTTCGTCTCTTTACAGAGATGGCAAGATCTGAATGTTATCAGCAGCCTGCTGAAATCATTCTTCAGAAAACTGCCAGAGCCTCTGTTCACTGACGGTGAGTCTGGGTGTCCTGAGCCTCATTCTTCACTCTGCAGACATCTACAGCATGAAAGCAGCTGTTGTCACTGAGTTTTTCACCTTTAAGAAGAGGATTGCTGTTTTTTGTACACAGACAAATATAACAGCTTCATTGATGCCAACCGGATAGAAGTTGCTGATGAGAGACTGAAGACCATGAAAAAACTGGTGCGCTCTCAAGATGTGGACAGCTTTCCTTTTAAAATCTGCTGTGATAAAACCAGATGACATTCCTAACATTCATCCCTCGGCTCGTTTCAGATCCATGACCTCCCAGATTATTATTACCATACCCTTAAGTTCCTGGTGAGTCACTTGAAGATGGTGGCAGACCACTCTGAAAAGAACAAGGTGAGCATTGTGCCCCCTGATATCGACTGAGCATTTCTACTGAAACCCAGCATTTTGTCACTGATGGAGTTCTGTCTTATTCCAGATGGAGCCAAGAAACCTAGCTCTGGTGTTTGGTCCCACTCTGGTGAGGACGTCAGAGGACAATATGACTGACATGGTCACCCACATGCCCGACCGTTATAAAATAGTGGAAACACTCATCCTTCATGTAAGAGTGACCACCTACAACCTCAGAAGCTCCAGCAGAACCTTGACCTGCATTGACATTGTGCTGCTTTGATTTTACAGCATGACTGGTTCTTCTGCGATGGTGAGCTGGATCAGGACAATATGGTGAGTTTGCCCCCCCCATGTCCCCTTGGAAAATTCATAACAGGAAAATGTATCCAGGTTTACATTTATTTGGGGGATGTGTGTTTGTAGGTTCCTGAGGGTAAGCGGGACATTCAACCTGTCCCTAACATCAATCACCTGCTGTCAAACATTGGCAGGCCAGGCATGCCTGGGGATGCTTCAGGTGAGGAGGACCAAGCAATCCAAGCTTTCTGTGCTTCATTTACAGCTTTTTCAGTTCACATTAGAAGTGGACAAACCATCTAATCTCAGACTGTCAAATACAGTGAGCACTGAGACTTTAGATGAAACCGCCTTACAGAATTGCTTCATAAAGCAGGCATACCTGGTACCACACTGCAAAGACACTAAATCTGACCAAGTACTTTTATCTACTTTCTAGTGTAAGATTCTCTGCACATTTAAAATATGACAAAACTACCTTACAAGAATTTTTTTCAGCAAGACATAACAACTTGTTTTAACTCAATAATTCCTTAATATTGATGAAAATGTACTAGTTCCACTGGCAGATTTTTTTCACTTATAGTAAGAAGACCCCCTGATTACACTCTCCAGGGCAGACCCTGGGCTCCAGCCAGTCTATCACTCAGGAAACAAATCTTAATGCAATGAGTGTGTTCTCTAACAATTTGATTGGAATATGGAGAACTTTGGTTAAAAAAAAACTGTGTATTACATTATTGAAAATGTTTATGTCAGTAGATTATATATTTCATAAACATTTGTATTTGTTGCCTAACTGACTTGGAAATGTCTGATCTGGTTTTGTTGTGGAGTTGGAGCTCTGTAAAACATGAAGACTTATCCATCACACCAGATAGTGTGGTTAGTGTTTGAGGGTCTTAGAGGTCTTCCGAGGTGCAGTAGACTCCACCTTCAGGTATCAGTGGGTAGAGGTTGGTTAATGTTTTGGTTGGATGTCATGGCAGTGTCGAACTGGGCCTGAACGAAGCTTTGGAGCAGCTCATGGGAATATGAAGCAGGACTGACCTCACATGACTACATGGTTCTGCTCATGCTGGACTTGCAGAGGCATCACTGTATGTTTCTTCAGTGTATGTTTCTTCCAACAGCGTCTCCACATGGAAACTGCACCTAACCAGCTAGACAGTCAGCCACAACCAGGCCTTGTAGCAGGAGAACCTGGACCTTCTGTCTGACTGCTGTGTTCCTTCAGAATATCACAGACAAGTCCAGTGAGATGGGGGCAGAGGGGTTATTCACAGCAGAACCACCTTCAGGCTTCAGCCGGAGTGTGATCAGCTCACAGGGTTAGCTCCAGATCCAGCATGCTCAGGTTGCACAGTGCTCCCCTTCATGCTGCTGCTACCAATCTGGTGACAGAGTGCTGATCAGGATCCTTCCCAGTGGAAAGCCCAAACTGATGGTGGAGACCAAGAAACTTCCATATTTCTGGTTCAACAAGATACAATAATGGAACATGGCAGAAGCAGCATTGTGGCATGAGCACAGTGGGTAGTGGGGTTAAGGAACATGGTGGGATCACAAGAGAACACCTTGCGGTGTCATCATTCCCCTCATTCAAGAACTGTTCCACATTTCTCCCAATCCAGCCACGTTTATACATCATGGAGTCGGGCTTGCCTTTGGTCTAAAGAGGGAATAAGAGTAATCAATTAGCACTATGTATATGCTGAACTTAGAGCAGCATATACAGCACCCCAAAATCTGAATAAAATAAGCACCCCCTGCAGTCTGGTTGATGTGCCAGCATGGTTCAGGGTCTTCATGTCTGCTCAGATGACCAGTGAAAGCTTGATGCTCCCAGATCTACTGCTAAAGTCAGTCAACATTCAGCATTTCAAACTTTCTCTCTCCTGAACCTTCTGCTCTCCTTTGCTCTAGCTCAGACCCTGGATCGCCCTCTTCGGTAGGACCAGGTCTTCAAACTACAGCATATGTGCGTGTGTGGTGTGTGTTTGGGTGTGGTGCCCCTCTGTCATCCTCTTGTTTTTCCTGCCATCATTTCTGTCTTTCTGTCAGACAACACAAACCATTGTGTCGATAACCTCCAGGTGACTCATTAATAAAGATAAATAATCCGACACTAAGAGTTTTCCAGAAAGTTGGGTTGTAGATTTGTTATCATTTTAAATCACTTTGCAAAACTTGGTTCTAACACACATCTTCCTTTCTTTGGGTAGATTCCACCGCCAGTGACTCAATTAAACTGAAGGTAAAGAGAAGGATACTACTGTGATATTCATTTTTTATATTCTGTAAATAAGGATGAAATGCCTGATTTCTAGTCTGGGGTTTCATCTTTTCAGATTTCTTCCACTTCCAAGAAAGATTTGAATGCCAGGGACTTCCTTCCCAAGTCCATCATCTCTGCTGTGACCCGCAAACGTAAAAAATGCCTCAGCACCCATCTAGCAGTCAGCAGCGGCGATGAGGACTCTGAGCATGAACTGGTCAAAAACACAAGCTACGGAGAGAGAGATGAAGGTCCCCTTGATGGAAGGGGACCGCAAGAACCGGTCCAGGGGGAACATACCTGCTCCAAAAAAGAAAAAAGACATGGAGTGGAACATGTGCAGACATCTGAAGAAGGAAAAGGAGAAGAAGAAAGAGCTGTGAGGAAGGGAGCAGACGGGGGGGGAGGTTCTTTCCTTGGTTCTCAGCAGAGCCACGGCAAATACCCAAAACCTCCAGCAGCAACAAGCCCACCATCACATACCAAGATTCCGAGCGACGTCAAAGAACGCCCCAGCGTTCCATTCTGGATCTCCCCCAGCTGCCCCCCCTCTTTGCAGACCTCCAGTTGCCTTACAGAGTGGAGTCAGGCAGCCAGTACAGGCAGGCCTGCTAGGACCAGGGCCACCTCCATTAACCTGGAGCTGGGCCGGGGCCAGGAGATTGGCAGAGGTCAGAGATCAGATGGGGTAAAGGTGATCAGAGCTGGGGAAGTGCTAGCAGCTCAGTGTGGATTTCTTCAACAGAGATCCGTCACAGCAGGCTCAGCTCAACATCCCTTTTCTGCCTTCTCCTCTACTTCAGGATGGACTGATCAGCGATCCTCCTCTGTGGTGTTAAGGTTGGCTCCAGATTCTCAAGCCAGGAGGAGAGCATGGCGTCGCCACACTGTGGTCATTTAAGCCAACTTTTAATTCTACTAAAACAGAAAAGTTTACTCGCCAACATCTTCTCAACTGTTTGTCTCTCAAACTGTGATGGTGTGCCCCTTTGTACGCATCCGTATCTCATGCCTCAAAAATCAGACTTTTACTAGCTGTTAAAATGTTGTAAATATAAGAACAGAATATCTTAATTTATTTAACAAGCAAAAAGCTAAAAATGTGTGTTAAAAACAAAGTCTATCTTAGCTACTTACTTAGGGAAGCGGAAAAACTGGCCTACTGATCACATGCAGTAATAAATTGTTCATCATTGCAGTGAGCAGTTTTCTACAGCCAGAGGTTGATAGGCTTTTACTCCCCATCCAGTGCTCCATATGGGACCCTTACCATTGGGAGAGAGCAGAGGCCAAGCAGAACCACAGCCAAATCTCCCAACTCTGACTCCCCAGGTGGTTTTCCAAGTTTTGACCTTCCAGCCCTCAGCTGTAGTTTATTAATAATTAGATGAATCTGACCCAAACTTTTCTGCCAAGACAACTTGATCTCTGCGCCCTTCTTGATGTACTATGATTGTGCAGAGGCCTGTTTTGTATTTGTTGCCTAAGTCTTTCCTAACCTTTGTATATGAAACATATAATTTATTAAATTATTTGTTTTGGACATGATTTGGTTTGTTGTCATTTAGATTGGAACTGAGAAGCAAGAGTGAAATGAAGGCTGGAATGTGTTTAAGATTAGTTGCTGCACAGGTTTCAGTTTGAGCTTTGTTCTTGGGTTATAGCGCATGTTGGGGTCTTAATAAAATTATTTGCAGTCCTGAGCAGTATAAACCTAACCTAACCCTAACCCTGAAAGCATTTAGAGTTCTTTATGCTGTATCCGAGACATTTGTGGGAATTTCTAATTGAACCTAAAAGCCGAGCGGAGGACGCAGCACCACCCCTGCCCCGGCCTGCAGTGGGCTGACAGTGTAGAACCGCTGGGGGAGACGGGGCGTCTCGGTCTCGCTACCGATAGGACGACCACGGGCTGGGACTGAGAGCGGGGCGGAGAGCCCCGAAACGCCCGTGCCGGGGCCGACGGGGGCCCTCCATGGCAAGCTACGAGTGCTGTTCGGTCGGGTGTACGTGTGTGGTGGTGGTGGTGTATGTATGGAAAGGTCAAACCTGGAGCTCAGACCTCCAACGGGCACTTGGGACAACCGTGAAGCCGCCCACAGCGCACCGAATTCGGCCTCAGCCTGGTCCACCTTTGACTGTGCTTCCTCGCTTCCACGGAGCTCAGAACCGATCCAGAGAGGCGCCAGGCCCATCAGAAGGACCGAGGACACTCACCGGACCGGCCAGAGCCCACAGCGTTACTGCCTCAGAGATCCAGAGAGGGTTAGGGTTTGGGGACTGAGTCAACCTTCCAGCCGGAAGGTTAGGGTAAGGGTTAGGGTTGGGGTAGGGTTAGGGGTTGGGGTTTGGGTTCAGGGTCAAAGGTCAGAGGTCCAAAAAATTGAACCTCCTTCCTTCTCCCCCTCACCCTCTTCCCCTTCCCCTTATGTGCACGGGCCATCCTGTCAGGAGTCCACCAGGTGGAGCCTACCTCTCATTCAGACCCTTTGGGATCCGTGTATCCAGCCTGTGGATCCAGATTCTTTCAGCCCTTCTCCTCTGGGCTGAAGACCAGGCTGGGTTACATTCCAGCACCAGGGCTGAAACTGCATCCCAGCCATGGCGTATAAAATGCTGCACTAAAGGTACGTGTGTTTTTTTGTGTTTTTGAATGTTATGTCTGTGCTGGGTAAAACGAGTAAGGACACTGTTACTCGTTTCACCCACATAACTGATTTTACAAATTAGACAGGTTATTAAATAAACACAATTTTTTGATTTGGGGTTTCCTGATTGGTCTGATTTGAAAATTGTGTTGTTGAATCTGTTCTGTACCCAGTGCAGCTGCTTGAAGAATCCACTCTGACCTTTGACCTTTGGTGTCTTCAAAGGTTTGACCTCAGCACGGACGAGGAAATCCCTCAGGTTTTTATTCCTTTTGTAGGCCGCAATTATTTTGTAATTTGGGAGCAAAGAAGTGTCAGATTGGAATTTAGTGAAATTCTGTTTAACATTGTAAACAAATTGTCCTGCTGAGGAGGAGAATGTTGTGATCAGAGGGATCATCGGAGATGAATCGGGGGGTCTGGACTCAAGGAAGTTTTTCCTGCCTGCTCTCAGGAAAGACCTGGAATATCCTCTCTTACGAAGAGCAGAAAACAGAGTTCTAGTTGCCTCCTCAAAGTCTGTTTTCTGTGTGCAAATCCTATGAAATCTGAGGAGTTGTGATTTGATTAAGCCAGCATAAGTGTGCTTTGGATGGTGACTGGTTTTAAATAGCAGAGCATGTGTGTCTGTGGGTTTAAAGAAAACTTTAATATCTAATTTGTGTGTTGTATCAAAATTTGGTCCTTTATATGTGGTAGTGTCCAGAAAGTCGACCGCTTTAACGCTGGTAGTGGACTTTACTGTGATAGATGGGTTATGTGTATTCAGGTGCTGGAGGAATTCCTGAAATTCTGCTTCAGAATGAGTCCAAACCCCCCAGATGTCATCCAGGTACCGATAGTAGTGCAGGGGTGCCCTCCTGCACGTACTAAGAGCACCGGTCTCCCACTCGGCCATGAAAATGTTGGCATAGGCCGGTGCAAATCTCTTACCCATGGCCGTGCCTTTAACCTGGAGGAAGAATTGGCCATCAAAAACAAAATCATTTCTTTTTAAATTAATCTCTAATAATTGAATGAGTTCACGATCTGGCCTCCTCGAATCTGGATATTTCAAAAATACGTTCTTAATGCAATTGATTCCTTCATCTATGTCAATATTAGTGTACAAACTGTCGATGTCAATTGTAAATAGAATAGAGTCCTGAGGTAGAGAAATTAATTTAATTTTTTCTACAAAATCATAAGTGTCTTTGATATAACTTTGGTGCCGAATTGATAGGGGATATAAATAATGATCAATAAACTCCGCTGTGTGGTAGGTTTCGCTCCCGCAGTCGGAGACAATAGGTCTGCCGGGAGGGATCTCATGGGGTTTGCTCCATTTTTCCGGCTCCTTGTGGATTTTCGGGAGGAGATAAAACCTCCTGGCTCTAGGTTCAGGGGAGCCACGCAGGTAAGATTTTTGTTTTGCATTGATAAATTTCTTTTTATGTAGATTGTCTAAAATTTTGGTTACAAGGGGGGCCGTATTGTTATAAATTGGAGAGTCTAATTTTTTGTAATATGTTTCATTATATAATTGTTTGTATCCCTCCCACAGATACTGCTCCCTGTCCATAATCACTATGGAGCTGCCTTTATCGGCAGGTTTTATAATAATATTTTTATTGATCATTATTTCTTTTAGTGCTTTTGTTTCTTCTATGTTTAGATTAGGTATAGTTTTAATAAATTTAAATTTTCTGTCCAAATAATCAAGGTCCTGGGAAATTAAGTTTTCCACCTCAGGAGGGAGAGCGGCGATTGGAGGAGCCCAGTCTGACTCCGGCATAAAAGGTAAATTATTCTTGTTATCATTACCAACCTCATCTTTGTAATAGATGGCCAATTTAATCCTTCTGTGGTATTTCTGCAAATCATATCTCATTTGCATTTTTATATTTTTTAAAGATTTGTTACCCTGAGTGGGGATAAAAGTTAAGCCCTTATTTAGAAGGGAACACTGTGCATCACTGAGGGTGAACGTTTTAGAGAGGTTACACACATTTTTATTTACAAGGTTGGAATGCCCCTCCTTCCTGTGAAGGCTCTTGGGGCACTCTAGTTTAGCCACTCACCCCAGTGGCTGAAGATGTGAGCTGCAGTCGACTTGGTCCAGTGGATGTTATCACCGCTCACTGTAAAGGACCGTCTAGGCAGAGCTGGGATGAACCGGCTGAGCTGCGCGATCTCAATGTTCATGTGAGACAGGGTTACCTGTTCCTGGAAGGGCAGCGTCAGGGAGAAGTTGATGGCAGGAACAAAGATCTGCGCATTAGGACACTTGATCCTAGCCGTCCTCAGCGCTGTCTTCATTTCCCTGACTGCTGCTCTCTTGTCCCTCTGGGCTCTGTGGTTGATGCCCAGAGAGAGGATCATGCGCTCCACCTGGTTCATCACAGGTGCCCTCGCAAAAAGGTGGGTCAGATGCCTCCATCTGGCCCCAGGGAAGCTGACCACCTGTAGATCTGGGTTATCAGAGGCTGGAAATCTAGCCACATTAGAGTCACCCAGGATAACATATTTTTTGGTCAGATCTAGAGACCAGTTGCGGTTCTTGTTCTGGGTTCCCAACTGTCTGGCTGCAGCCGTCACCTGTGCAGGTCGAAGAGCAGTGGACTCACCGGTGGAAGAGGAAGCCGCTGGAGCCGATGTTTCCACCCTAGGGTCAAAGGTGAGCCTCCGTTGGGTGCTGACCTGCAGTCTGAGGTGGAGGGGGACCGTCCTCGGCCTCAGTGAGGCCCTGCGTTCCTGCTGTGCCAGGTCGGCGGCCTGGAAAAGCAACGGAGCTGAAGCTGCACCCCGGTACTTTTTGACCTCCTCCTTGAGCAGGTCAGCGACCGAGGTGAGCTCCCTCTCTCCTCTTTTAGGGGGTGCTGCCCTTTTTGGTGGAGAAGGACAGAGAGGGGGAGGGGGAAGGGTCCCCTGTGGTGCAGGTGCGGTGTTCCTGCTGTGAGCTCTGTCCTGTCGCTGAGGGAGCGTGGTGGCGTCCTCAGTCGGTGGCGGAAGGGGCGTGGCCGTCTCGTTGTCCTCCTCAGTTGAGCCTGGTGGGGTCCAGCCGCCATGCGTGGGCTCTGTCATGGTTGCAGTGGTTGTCATGACAGGGCGGGGGGGGCGGAGAGGGAGGGGGCGTGGCAGAGGGAGGAGGGAGAGGTCCATCCAGGTCCTCTTCTGTGTCCACCGCCTGGTCTCTACGTCCTGGACAGCTAGCAGATGAGCAGGAGGATGGAGGAGGAGGGGGGCGAGGGGCTGGCGGGGGAGTCGAGGAGGCAGAAGATGAGGAGGAGGAAGAAGAGCAAGGTGAGGCTGCCCTTTTCTCCCTCTGGAGCAGGTAGATCTGGACCTCATCTGCTGTTTCTGGGTTGAATCTGCTGCCCAGATTGCGTTTTGCCCACTTCACTGCCACCTCCAGCGGAGCCAGCAGGTCCCCGCCGAGGTCCTGGAGAAGCTGTTTCTCCGCTGCACGCACCTCTTCATAGTGTTGGCGCAAGATGAGGATCGTGTTCCACGACCATTCTCTAGCGTTGCCGTCGATCAGCTCCAGCGTCTTCGGACTGGGATGAGCCGGCTTGATCACAGACGCCAGGTTAGCCGTGATGCGCTGGATTGCAGGCGGATCACGGTCATTCCTGGACACGTTCTGGAGGTGGTGTGTCGCCTTTAGCAGCTTGTGCAGAGCCCTGACCTTTACTGTGAAGAGCTGGTCGTCCGATCGTGGGTGCTCGTCCCGGCTCTGCACCCTGGGTGCGTAGCGCTGCCGCTGCTGCTGCTGCTGCGCTGAGCTTCGGTGCCAGCTACGGGAGCGGGGGCGGGGCTGTCTGTACGGCTGGGGACGGTACCGTGGGGGACGGTAGCTTCGGCTGCGGCTCGTGGGGCGGGTACGGACGGCGGAGGCGTAGCTGCGTCCCCGGTACTGCTGCTGCTGCTGCTGCTGCGGGGGTCTGTAGCGCTGTCGGTCGGCCGGCTGCCAGGTGCGCTGTCTGCCCCGGTGATAATGGACCGTAGTCCAGTCTTCCTCATCTCTGGGATAAGGATCCCACGCCATTGTGCGGATAATTAAAATTAAAAGTTCGGAAAAAATATTTAACTAAAACTAATTTTTGTTTAAAAAAAGGTTGAGTAAAAAAAATCAATCAATAATAGAAAATTCTAAATAAAAGGTTAAATGAAGAACGGACTAAAATCGGCTTCTTTTAATGCCGTCAGGCACTTTTTAATAACAATAATTAAACTGAGACAGCAAACAAACTGCGACGTTTCGGTCTGTAAAGAACCTTCATCAGGCAGTTCACTGTCTCATCTGCCAGAAAGTCCGTTAACAAAACTATATATGCAACATGAACATTTTCGAATTTCGAGCTTAAAAACTATTTACAAAAAGGTAGGCTCTAATTGGCCGTCAGCGCCGCATTCGGCGTTGTTTACATTTGGGAGGGGAGAAGCCCCCGCTCAGCTGATTGGGCTGCACTGCGCTGCCTCCCCCTGCTGGACAAACATTTACATTACACCGAAAATTCAAGCGGTTCCAGCAAACATATATACAAAATAATACAGATAATACAGAAATGGACAAGAGAAAGCAGGTTATTTACAATATTTACAAAAATTATGATATATACAGATATTTACAACGAAATTGGTCCTGAGTGACCTTCATACTTTACATACATTATAAAATTTTACAGGTTTTACATACAAAAAGATAAAAAAAAGGGGGTGTATATACATTTGTGATGCACAGTGTTGGGTTAGGGTTTTATTTCATTTTTTATTTTTAAAGAGTATAAAGTAAATTAGGGTTGAATTGGGAGGGTTAGGATGAGGCACAGGGTTTCCAGAGGTTAGGGGAAACAAAATTAAATTCTGTCGCCGAAGGCGACAGAATTTGTTATGCACAGGCCATCATCGTCTCTGGACCTCCTAGAACCCATTCCCACTATAAAATAAAATTAAATTTGCCCCTTATAAGTCACACAAGTTAGGGTTAGGAAAATTGGTTAGGGTTAGGCATTAAAGATCACAAAGGTTAGGTTCAGGATAAATTGGTTAGGTTTAGGCATTAAAAATCACAAAGGTTAGGGTCAGGATAAATTTGGTAAGGTAAGGCCATAAAAAAGAAAAAATGAATAATAATTATATTATAAAGCGTATCAAATAGCATGTAGGAGGTAGACATATCTAAACTTTTGGGAACTGTCAGTAAGAATCATTAATTGAATTTTTCATTGAGGCCTTTAGGATATTTGGTGTCCAATTTTGAAATCCAACTCCTCTCGGCTCTCCGTCGTTCACTTACTTTCCACCTCGGATTGGCTTGAATCACCGTGGCAGAAACAGCCTGCCATCCATGTAATAAAAAGTGATTCACTAAATGTGTTTGTGTTTTTTTCTTTTTTAGAATGTTATGTTTATGTTGTGCAAATCTAATTCTCATGGTGTTTCTTGTCTCTCCCACATATTGCAATCCACACTTTTTACAAGTTATGAGGTAAACACAATTTTTGGAATATGGATTACCTTTACATTTGGATGAAAATACCTTGTTATTGGAAAAACTACGTAACCATTTAAGGTGCTGGAAAAACCGCACATCACCTCTGATTCTGGGTTGAGTCAAAGGTGGAATTTTAGCTTTAATTAAAAAATCTCTAAGATTTTTATTCCTTCTAAAAGCTCCAATAATTCTATAATCTCCTAATATTTTTGTTTCCTGAGTCAGCTTTTGAAAGTTGTCTTTAATAACTTTGACCAGTTTGATTGA